>NW_010397939.1:0-11480 GCF_000710305.1 Buceros rhinoceros silvestris | reverse complement strand
AGGAATGGGTAAGCTGCTTCCTGCCTGCTGCACGACAAAAACACACCCACCGGCTTCATGGCAAAAGGGGCATGCTGTAAATTTACATGATAACATACCTTCAAATATTATGATATAAAAACTACTGTGTTTGGATTGAGAGGAGCTACAGTACTGCGGCAGGCTGCCTGCCTCAGAGGGGAAGGTTAGTGAACATCTCTGCCATATTCTTGAGTCAAAAGTATTTGCTGTTTCTTTTGCCCTCTTTTATTGTCTTTACCGGAGGTGGGAACTGTGCTGTCACTGAGTCCAGAGGTCAGGTACAAATACTACTCAGAGCCTCCATGCACTAACTCTGTTTTTCACACACTGGAGCAAACATCCATTTAGAATGTTTTTATTTTTTTTTTCTTTAAACATTTTGTGCCATCTCCCTCCTCATTTTTATACCTCTATATCAGGAAAAAAAAGAATTGTAAATGCAGGCACTCGGCTAACTCAACCTGAGAAAAATGGAATTGGTTCATTTGGCTGGAAGCCGCAGAACTAAGTGAAACTATCATAGGATTCTTAGCTACTTATGAGAAAAGTCTGGGTTTAGTTTCAACAATTTAGTAATGAAATTCAAGCTGGGCTAACAGTTGCGGTTCACAGTCTCGGGAGAGATACACTAAAAGTCTTCGTTTCCAGCTCTCTCCTCAGAGCTCTTGCGTTAGTGGGAGAGCTCAGAGCTGGGCCACGGCTCATCCAGCTGTCGGGAGATCAGGTGTCGCACGGAAGAGTGCTCTTGTAGTATTGATCTAATCTGGAGTGGACAAAAGAGAACTCATGTCTCTAACAGAAAAAAGGGTTGGGCTGTTCATGCAAACTTGTAGCTCGGAGCAGTTGGTTTCACTGACGACAAGACAGAAACTCTGGTGCAGTTAATCTCTGTCTGGCCTTGTGTGGCAACACTTACTTGGGTTTATGTGCTGCATCCAGTTGCATCCTGGTAAAAAAGGAAGGCAACAAGAAGGCACTGGAAGGTACCGTAGTTCACTGGCCAAGAATCACCATTTGCCTTCAGACTTTTTCTGGCTTAATTTTGGGTGGTTTCAATGAGGTTGCACTTAACTTACAGGTTGCAGTCTCAGACAGGTTGTTTCCGGAGTTGGACTAGCCCACATCCAACTTTCTGATTCCATGAACAGAGAGATGTGGGAGGTTTAGATTGTGGGAAGCTTTGACGAGCATCATGCACATGCCAGAAGTTCTGAAAAAGCAGGTTTGGAACAGTGGCTTTGAGGAAAAACCTTCTTGTCACTGGTTGATCTTTATGAGAACTGCTGTACATGAACAGACTGCTGCCCAATTTCTAAGCGTTTACGGTATATGGGCATAAAGTTCAGTGTGATCAGGTTCCACGGCTCTGATACCTCTTTACCTGAGCAATCAATCCTCAGCAAGAAACAACAAAAGTGACCTTCAGCCTTTAGAAGTTTGGTTTTCTGTTCATTGGTTTTTTGTGTAAAGGAAGAAATGGTGATGCTTTCAATAGAAAGAAATATTCCTATTTTTCTTTTTTTTTTTAATTTTATTTAATTGAGGAATTTGAAGGGGTGGAGTAAAAGAGCATGGTTTATTCTTCTGTTTCATTTTCCTCTCCATCAGAGAATGGATGTTGGAGTTAGGTTTATGTCATTCCAGTGCTAAACACTTGCCTTGACTTAAGCAGCAGCATTACTGCAAAAAAAGAGAAAAAGAATGGAAAGTTCTAAGCCGTGCCACAAAGCATATATGAATTACTGCAGAATGTTGTGTTGCATTTCTAAGTTTTGGCAGGAAATGAGGGAGGAAATGCTTTATTAGGAGCCTTGTCCAAAGAATCTATAATGGTACAATTTAAATACGTTGGCAAGGAACTCTGGAAAGGTGCTCGAGTTTCCAGCAAGTGGTGACAGCGTATCTATATATTTTGCCAGTTGTTGCCTCTTGCCCCACACACTGACATTTCAAGAGAATGGTCAGTGTTCCCAGCTGAACGGGAACATGGAGGTGGAAACACAATAGAGCAACATTTTCAGCTCCAGCACGGTCTACTTTGTCATGCAGCACACTGCCTTTCCACAGGGATTTGTGTGTTCTGCGGAGTGGGCTGGACAGAAATTAAGCATTTCAATGTTAATGAGTCCGTTTAGCTGTATAGATGTGCGTGTAATGACTCATTGTTCTGAAGTGTTTCTGCACACCTTTGTCTATGAACAATTCGAACTATGTGCAGAAGGTGTCACCAGTGCTGTGAAAACATTCACGTTCTTCTGCCAAACTCTCTCCTGGTGTCAGTCATCCTTTCAGAACCCAAGGGCACAAACTCCTTCAAAGATACCTCAAATTAAATTGGCAAGAATCTTGTAAATTCAAGCCTGATCCTGACTACTCCTCAGTTGTAAACATACATTTCCATTGATGCTAGGCTGTTAATGTGAAATGCAGACCTGGGTTTAGCTTGAGTAAGTGCCATTTGAACCTTACATATAAACACTGCAGATAAACCTACCAGGCTAAACAGAAGTCGGACATGTAATTCCTTCCAAGGTACCTAGATGCCTTGATATCTTTTCTGCAGGTAACCTGCCAGTCAAGAATTGAGTTGTTTGGTCCCTGTTTTCTCTTTCAAGTTGTTCCTCTCCTTACCTAAATTACACGATTTCATTTTCCAGTGCTACTTTCCTGGTTTCAAATGTTCCCCTTGCTACTGGTTATAACTTCGCTCTCAAAAAGGGGTTATTCTACAAGACTCTTGTGGAATGTCACTGTAGAGCAGACCTGATCCCTGTGCTGCTTTTCTTATTAGACACGAGGTAAGGTCCTCAGAGATGACCTAGACCAGTCACGGTCTAAAGCTGGAGGCTTGCTAAGACTATTGAGGATAAGTATCTGACAGGGAGTTACAAGTTCCCAGATCTTTCTTTTGCACTGTAGTGCATTCACATGAAACAGCCCAAGTCTGTAATGTTCAACTCTTGCCACCCTTCAGAATAACGACTGCATGCCAACTGCCTGTTGGCAGTGGTTGCAGGCCCTTGCTAATTCCTGAGCTATGCCCAAGATTTGTTTGCAAGATCCATTGACTGTCCTGGACCTAAGTCACGCCAAGAACCAGCAGTTAACAATGCAATAGAGGAATGTTTGGTTGGCATAATCTAAGCATGTAGTGTGTTACCCCTCCTTCTGCACCCCGCTTTACAGTGTCCGTGATCTGCAAAGCATATTTAAGGGATTTAAAAGGAAAGTGCTGTATTATCTTCTCTGTATCCCACGCTACCACGTGTCTGTCCCTTACCTAACTGGGAATCTGCAGAGGCTAGTCAATGAAGGAAGCAACCATCTCTTGGAAGGTGGAGACGAATAACTGAAGCGGAAGCTGGGATTAGTATTGCCCCTCTTTTCTGGCTCTGCCTTTCCTTAAAAGGAAATTTTAAAGGTTGTAGCAATTCTAGAAAACTCTGAGAGTCGGGTTTGAGGTTTAACTGTAGTAAATGCTGCAGAAAGGGGCAAAGTAACTGTTAGCTTTTGTAGTGAAACATCGTTTCTGAGGTTGGGGAATGAACTTATTTTCCTGTCTTTGAATGACTCCTTGCTGCTTTTCCTTACCCGGGTATAGGAGGGGCAGACCGGGTCTTCTCCATGTCCAAATCACAAACGAATTGAGCAGTCTTGGTTTTTTTGGAAAACAGCACGGTGATGCAGTCTTCAAGTAAAATGGTAATAAGGCATGAGAAGCCAGGATGGTGACAGAGTTGCTTGATCGCCACTTCTTCCCTCTTAACTCTCCAGCTAGCATACCCACTCCTTCATTCACTGAAACGTCTTTGATTTCAGAGCAAGGAAAGAGGAACTGGGAAGTTGCAAGCTTTCAAACTGTTTGCATCTCGAAAATAGAAAACCGGCCTTTGGTTTCCTTTTTTTTTGTTGTTGGGTTTTTCTTTTGTTTTCCCATTTCAAGGAGGAAGAGGAACACGTGATATCCTACTTTGTGGGCAGCATCTGTATGGTGGGTACAGAGTCCTCAGTGGGAGATCAGACCCCTAAGGCACCAAGTAACCCCATACCCTATCCAAGGCAGTAGTAGAATGCCCTTTCCTGCCCCGTCCTTTGGCCTCTCAGGAGGCACAAACAAGTGTCATATCGTCATCCCAGAATGGGAGCTCCAGCATCAGGAAAGATAATGTTACCCCTGCCTTTTTCTCACTATTTTAATGCCTGTATTTTGATATTTGCTTTGGAAATGACTGTTACTTCGCACAAGCCTGTCCAGGCAGCACTGGTGCATGGGTAACTGAGGAGCTGCTTCTCCCACAGCGTTTTAATGAGCTACAGTGCAGCATGTTTGTGAGGGCTACAAACCATTTGGCTTGGTGGGTTCTGTGTCTGCTTGGACTTCTTGAGACACTAGTATTTACAGAGTGGATGTGATTCAAGTTCACCTTTAACTGGCCCAAACTGGGTATGTGTTAGCTGAAGTCAGTGATGGAACCTTGCTGCAAATAAGGAAAGAATAGGAGTTGATATAAAAGGAGTTGATTTTTCTAGGACGGTTGATTACACTAAATTCCATTTGTCCCAGTGTAAATTTCATGAAGTTCAATTCTGGAGCCATCCTTTTCTGCCCCTCTAGTTTAGGAGGCAGTAGGGAGCAGGACTGCCTGGCACCATGGAACTGTGCAGCTGGCACCTGCCTCGTTATTGATTTTTCCAGAGCTGTGCCTAACAAAATATTTTATGATATCCAATGATCAGTGCAAGTACACAGTAAAAACCCACTACATTTATTTTTATTTCTAAGTCATAAAAGGAAAAATAGGCACATTACGTGGTATGCATATATATAAATTCATGTTTAAATGGGAAACAAGCAGCTCTCCTCACCTTACGTACTGTGTTATGGTTGTGCAGTCTTCACTTGCAAAAGGCTGAAGGTCCTGAAACAAGCGAGGAGAGGGCAGGAGGAAAGGCTTTCCTCACAGAAGCAGCAGGGTTTGGTGCCTGCAGCCATGTCTTGTTTTAAGTGTAATCTACTCATTTGTTGTCAGTGGAACAAAATTGTCATATCACCCTTGGCTAATACTTCAATAACCAAATGAGTGAATATATGCAGACTATGAAATGAGCTACAACATCTAAAAGTTTCCTCCCAGAGTGAGTAGAAGCAAGAAGCCTAATTCAAAGTCTTGAACAGACTACGCAGGAGCTGATCCAAACCATGAGTGCTTTGGTGCGAGTCACCTCAGAGTGGTAAGCAGCATCCGTAAGACAGAATGAAATCTTTTCCTGTGGACGTTGATACCTTCCGTATGGTCTAGTGGAGAGTTTTTCATTCTGTCTCTTGGCAGAAGCCACTATCTGTCTGTCTAGGGGCAGGTGTTGTCCAAGTTTTTATAAGTCAGTCACAACCTTTTAATCAGCCAGTGGCTCCTTTTTAAACAGTACTTTGCCTCAGGCAGTTTGTTAAAAATTCTGTGCTTCTTTTCTCCATCTATCAAAACAAGGTGATAGTGAGCAAAATTAAAGTAATTGTGTATGTCCTACGTCATTTTGAAAGTCTGAGTCAAGAATTGTTGCTCTCAGTGTACCTAGACTGCATGCTGGGTCCTAGTCTGTAGCTCCGTGCTGCAGAGCTCCGTTTGTCTGTGTTCAGAAGTGGTGAAGCAAGGCTCCCGGAGGCTTGGGTATTCATTCGTGATGTTGTGAGCAATGGCATTGTGTTCCTGGAGACAAACAAAAGACATGCTGCCCATCAGAAATGGAACAAGAGTTTGTGACAATTTTTGGTTGTTAAATGAGGTCAAAATAATCTTTGTGTTGTGTGATACAATGCGTAGGGTATCACAGGGAATAGTCCTGACAGAGGCTCGGAGAGATCTGTAAAGAGATTAAGTTTGGGCCTATTTCACTTCTTTTAAGCTTTGCATACAGTATTAAAAATTAATGTGTTTCATCTTGGTTACTTAAAAAGTGCACAAGTCTAATGTAGAAAATAATTTGGTAGAGCTATGAAGTGCAATTTTGTAATTACAGTAAAGTGACCATTTCTTAACAAGAGGCATAAGAGGGACTATTGCTTAGTGAGCACTTTTTTCAAGTTAATAATTGGAACCTGTGGGTTAAAATTCTCCTAAACTTCTCTTGTCCTTATCTTTCCGTGGCATTCTGGAGTATTTGCAGTTTGGAAACAGATACATTAGTAGTGAGTTGCAAGGATTAATTTAATTTGGTTTTTTATTACATTTTTCTTGCTATTCATAGAATATCATAAAATATGCAGTTTAACTTGGTGATATGTTTTTAGGCACAATTACTACTGAGAATAGGCTTGGACTTATGCCACCAAAATCACAGTAAGCTCATGTTTTTTCCTGCCTTGGAAATCTGCTGAATACCTCACAGGGCCCAGCCATTAATAATTGCAAATCCAGGATACATAGGGTTTGGGTTTTTTTTTTTCTCTTTTCCTTGCTTTAATTTCCTTTTCCTTTTTGCTATCTGAAGCTGATACTTCTTATTGTCTGTCTATCTTTTGTCAATAAATCTTACATATGAGAGTGTAAAACACCACTCACTTTCTGTGGAATACTCAGAAGAGCACCAGACCTGTTTCTTCCCTATTCCAACAGAGCTCTGGGTTAAACCTTAAGGTTTTTGACAGCTGCCCTCTAAGTAGTGACTAATGCTAATAGGAAAGATTGGGAGCTCTTCTGTGAAAGAGAATTTAGAGACAGATTCTAAGTTCCTTGCTGCATCTTCCTTACAGGCCTTTGTTCTTAAGACATTTGAGTCTCTGTAGCTAAAAGATCAAGGAGAAAGGTGCTTTCTAGCTCTTTCATTTGACTTCCCAGACTGCTGTGGGGAGGCTGGGGAGAAGAGGAGGCATTATTTCCTCTTCTGAATTAGGTCACCGATTTCACTGTCTTCATACAAAATGTGCTTGAGCTGAGTTACTAAGGCGACTTCATTTTATTTTGCTGAAGTTTGCTGGCCGGACAGCTGCATTAGCTGCTAGGACAGAGAAAAGTGAAATTCTTTAAAAAGAAACTTCACTTCTGTGCATTTCGGTCATCTCCACCCTATATGTCCTCTGAAAATCTTTGTGCTTGGTACTGTTAAATGGTCCTTCAGAGATCTGTTTTATGGGTTGATATAACTCAGCAATGGGCAGTGTAAGGCAGCTGAGTACAGACTGAACTATGGATGTGGTCCTTTCGTAATAAGCGTTCCAAGAATTAAATAGGGAATGAGTTGGCGTAGAAGATGGAATAATTGAAAGTGGATACCTTGCAGCTCATAACCGAAAGCTGGCATATCTTCATCTGTCGTGGCAGCTTCTGATTTCCCCTCTGTACCAGTGGTTACGGGTGGACTCTGTATAGAAGGGAAATCACCCAGTAACTCTACAGAAAAGCATTTGAAGAGATGGATGAAGTGTGTGTGTCTAGAGAGATGTGTGTGTGTGTATATATATATATAGTTAGAACACTTTTTTCCATGGTTATTTCTAAGAGAGTTGGGGAGGAACAGCGAAGTGAGGAAGCAAAAGGAAGCATTTAAGTGAGACATTTTTTATTCCCTGCTGATTGACTACCTAAAAAACCTGCAAAAGATGAATATGCCATACAGCTGCATTAGGAACGAAAGCCTCAGTGATTCACTTGGTTCGTTTTAATTGAACAGTAAAAGGAGAAACAACTTACTATCTTAAAACAAGCTAGGTCGTTGTTGTATGGTAAACCCTTTACAATTGCCATTGCATTTCCTTACCCCACAGTTACGAAGCCTGATTTTTACATGACGTCCGTGACACATTGGCAGTCGCTACTTTGAGGATTTTCAGGTTGCTGTATGAAAAATCACAAGCATTTAACAGTATTTGCAAGTATGTTTTTGGCAGGATGTTGAAAGTAGTGTGTCTGAAGTTTTGTTTGTGTTGCATTAGCAACTGTTTGTCCAAGGGCCGCACTCTCGACAGGGCTGCTGCCACCTCCGAGATGGGCAGGGAGAAGGCAGAGAAGCAGGACGTGATGAAGTCTTTAGAGGTCTGTTTTATTTCAGCAGAGCCTGATTCACAAGCAGAAGAGCATGTTATTTTGTTGACCGTATCCTTTTCTGTGCTGAAACCATGTGTAGAGGAAGTGGAAATTTGATGTTTGGTTTTTCTCATTCTCAGTACTTGGCTGTTGTGTCAGCTTCCTTTCAAAGCAGTTGTTGGCTTGGAAAGCTGTGCGATATAATCACCACTGTTCATGCGGTTGTTTTAGAGGGCATCTACCGAAGGTTATTGCTCCACTGTTGTGTGTTTCATATAGTTAACTTTGTTACGTTTTTCAAGTTTGTTTAGAGGTCTGTTTTATTTCAGCAGAGCCTGATTCACAAGCAGAAGAGCATGTTATTTTGTTGACCGTATCCTTTTCTGTGCTGAAACCATGTGTAGAGGAAGTGGAAATTTGATGTTTGGTTTTTCTCATTCTCAGTACTTGGCTGTTGTGTCAGCTTCCTTTCAAAGCAGTTGTTGGCTTGGAAAGCTGTGCGATATAATCACCACTGTTCATGCGGTTGTTTTAGAGGGCATCTACCGAAGGTTATTGCTCCACTGTTGTGTGTTTCATATAGTTAACTTTGTTATGTTTTTCAAGTTTTTTTTTTTTTTTTAATGGCCTTTTAAATCGTGCATGTAAGGTCCACGAGCAGATGTAAGTGACCAGTTATGTGGGGTTAGAACTAAGGCAGGGATCGAGCCTTGTTCTACTCTGTATTAGGTGTGGATTCTATAATGAAAAAGGACTAAAATTAAACCACGTCACTAAAAAATACATAGTTGAATAATTTACTGTCAATTGAAAAAGACACCATAATCTTCCCTTTCTGGCAGTTAACTCTGGAATGAAATGTAAGAGATGGCATGATTTGGAGGCAGGTCAATACAGAATATAGTGTTGTTGCAGTTGTCGGAACCTTTTCAGAGGTGTTGGTGTTTTGTCAAAAATCCTGCCTGTGAAAGGTTGGTTTTTCAGTGGTAGTATTAGGCTGCTGTGAGGTCTGTTGCTACAGCCCATTCACAGTAATGTTTGGTTAATCTTGCAGCAACAGACAGTTCTATGTGAAGGTTTCAGATTAAAAGTAGTGCGGGAAAAAGCCAGAAATATAGCTATAGAAATATACTCTGCTTCTGTTTCTACAGGAAAAATAACTGCAGTGCAGACTCATAAATCAAAAGAAAAGGAAGCATGCCTTGTGTATGTTAAGTCAGTTATGTGGCCTGAGCTTGTCAGTCAAACATAATGAAATCCCTATTTCCTCTGAAATTTTTGTATTTTGCTTCAGAAAGGAACACAGAAGATTTCACAAGTTCATAAAATGCCACGAGCTGTAAATACATGGGAATTCCGTAACGACAAAAAAATTGTTAGTTCAGTACAAGCTAAAGTTCATCCTATTCTTTTCATGCAAGGGGAATAGCAGAATGGAACTTGGCCGCCGCTACCTAACATTTGATGTGCCACCCACTAATAATGCAGTTGTAGGAGACAAAAGCAATGGTCATGGGAGGAGATGTATCGTTGTTTTGACGTGCCACGATGTTAGCAAAGGAATTGTTGTCAATATTGCTTTTGAACAAAAAACATGAGAAAGAGAGGGAAAGTTCTTTGTAGTGTCTTTGTTGTCTTGGCCGGGGATGGGGTGGGGGGGAATGAAAAGCAAAACTGGGTGGGACAATAGCTTGATGAAGCACAGTAAAAATGGCTGAGACTTCTTACTGAGGAAACATCTCCTAAGTTACTGACAGCCCCCTTTCTAAAGAAAGGAAGACTTCTGTGGTTCCAGAGGTTATGAAAGAGAAGGTTAACTGTTGTTTTAGCCAAACTATTAGCAAAACCCCATCAACATGTTGTTTTTCTTGTTACCTTCAGCAGACGATACTAAGCCAGTCTGTAGACTGAACAAGGCAGTATTGCATTTTTACTGTGTTATTCAGCATCATAAAAGTTTGCCAAGACTCAGATTTATATTAATTTTTTCATGCACGGTAATTTCTTTCTGACTGCCCAAGAATGGGGGCACTTTGTATACAGAAATGTCTTCATAGCTTTGCAAATATTTGTAATAAATGTTAACACTAAACAGACATGAGCTAACCTACTCATTCTGGACCCAGAAGCTACCTGTCTGGATGCTCTTTGCTTCAGGGGAGCTGCATCAGTTAGCTTCCTGTGTGGAAACACCGGCGTTTTCCAGCGGTGCCATAACAGATGGACACTCACAGAGCTACAAAGATGATCACAACAAAATACCAACCAGCCAGTAGCAAGTTTACCGTGCTCTTTTAGCCTCCCGGGGAGTGTGTTTCATCTTCAGTAACTGAAAAGACAGGGAAAAAGGCAGAAAAGACAGGAATCCAAGCACCCATTTGGCTTAACATTTTCTGCACTATACGTGTTTTCCTAAATGTAATAAAAACTTTGAGCAGCAGCTGAGAAAACTGTAATCTTTGCTTTCCAACCTGCTCTTTGCTCTGTTCCAGTACATGTCTCAGAGCAAACTGAGTCCTCATCTAGTGGAGGATGTCCCTGTCCATGGCAGGGGGGTGGAACTAGATGATTTCTAAGGTCCCTTCCAACCCAAACCATCCTGTGATTCTATGAGCCAGGGCTAAGTTTTGAGTTGCATTGGGATGTTGCAGTGAAACTGAATATGATGTGCCCAATTTTATAGCTTTGTTTTTCTTTTCAACAGCCAGTTTCATTAACATAGTAATGTCTTAGTTCAGAGACTGGCTTGCAAAATGCTTCAGTTTGGAAGTTCAGCAGATTTGCCAGTAAAAGCTTACAGGAAGTGAGTGTACACTAGTGTGGAGGCAAGAAGTGCCTTTTTGCTCGAGTTCCTCAACTGCTGTAACCTAATACAGCTTTAACCTAATACAGCTTTAACCTGCTCCCATGACTGTTTTTTGCTTGTTTATGAGTTCTAGAAGGTGAGTGAGTGGCAGGAATCTTATAGTTGCAATTTGCAGAATGTAGCACAGACCATTTGCAAAACTGCTTTAAATACTAAGTCTGTTGATGCATTCAGAACTGAGGCTTTGTTCACAGAGAGCTAAAAGTTGTAAGTTCCACAAGTGAACCGTCTGTTTCAACCAAAGTTCTCACCAGCCCTGCTTGACCCTGGGGACACCAGAAGGGGACAGATGCTGGCTGAGCAGTGGGCTGATGTTTCCAGGAAAAAAGGCAGGCTGCTGCTTAGGCTGAAAAAGAAGTGAGGGCAGAAATGTATCCCTTAGTGAACCGAGGTGCAGCTCTTGGTCCTGGCATCTAGCTCCCTGTTTCGTGTTTCCACAGCAGGGAGCTGATTGTCTTGCTTACTTGTTGGGATGCATGTGTGTTTCTTAGGTAGCTGTCACATACGTAACATGAATATTCATTTTTCAGACTGAAACTACCTGTCGTTACTGCGGCCGTTCTCCTTTGCAAATA
>NW_010397938.1:0-385 GCF_000710305.1 Buceros rhinoceros silvestris | reverse complement strand
TACGTTGGGGAGTGCATGGAGGAGGGCGAGTTCTCGGAGGCCCGCGAGGACATGGCCGCCCTGGAGAAGGATTATGAGGAGGTGGGGGTGGATTCAGTGGAAGGGGAGGGTGAGGAGGAAGGGGAGGAGTACTAAACTCTCTGGAGGGTGCTGCTCGTACAGGGAACATTAACCTAGTGACCCCCCCGGGGTCTGTAGCAGTGTGTGTGCCGCGGTCTGTCCTGTCCTGGTCTGTGCTTCAGTGGAACCTGTCCCAGACCCACCCGTCCTCTCCTGTGGGTCTCAATAAAAAGCATTCCCTGTCTTACCTCGTCTCCTGTGTCTTCCCTCTGCGCTGCCGCCTCCCTCCCTGTGCTTGGATGCTGTCCCCGACAGCCCCTGGTGG
>NW_010397937.1:0-1586 GCF_000710305.1 Buceros rhinoceros silvestris | reverse complement strand
CAGCGCAGGCCCAGCGGCTCCAGCAGGGCGCGGGTCCGCCGCTCCAGGCAGCACTCGCCCTCCGTCACGGGGCCGAAGGGTTTGGGGATGCCCAGGTCTTTGTCCAGCACGATCATGGTGATCTGTGGGGTGACACAAGGGGAGCCCGGCGGCGTTGGGAACGGGGCAGCCAAAGGAAAGCCGCTGGTCACCCTCCTCCATCAGCCTTACTCCAAAACGGGGCATTGCCGCCGCTTTTTGCAGCCATCCTGCCCCAGGCCCCCAAACCCAGCATCGTTTCCCCCCTTTTTATCGTTAAAACGCACCCCACGCCGTGCAATTTCACTGCTTTGAGCGGTTTTCGCCTCAAAACGACTGCGAGCAACACACAGCCACCAAGTTCACCGAATTCTGGAATCAGAGAGCGCCCGTTTGAAAGGGACCTCATGGATGGAGTTAGGGTAGACCTGGGCTTATCCAAACCTGGCTGGAGATATTTTCATTTTCTGGGCAGCTGTAAATATTGTGCTTTTCTGGGACAACCCTGGGGACTCATCCTGGCTGAATAAGCTGGTTTTTGGAGAGGAGCCGAGGAGCAGGGACCCCCCTCACCATGTTGGGGAAGTACGGCACGGCTTTGCCCTGCTTGTCGAGCTTGAAGAGCACCGGCAGGTCAACGATGTCCTCCTCCGTCAGCCCCAGCTCCTTCTTGAGGACGTCCCTGTTCCAGTCGATGCAGCGCTGCAGGGGAGGGAGAAAAGCAGGACGAGGAGTGGGGGACCAAGGTGGCCCCCAAAACCGCGCCACGCAGGAGGAGAGCCAAAATGCAGCACCTCCCTTCAAGGGTTCGCACCGCCCTGGGGCGGTTTCTGCGAGAAATGTCAGTTATCACCAGAAACAGCGCTCTGTACCTGGACGTACTGGTTCTGCTGCGCCAGGATGTCGCTGGAAAGGACCTTGTTAATGGTGACCCGTTTCGTATCTGTCCCGGAGTACCCTGCAAACACAAAGCCCCGTCAAAATGGAGCGGCGCCGGTAGGATCCTCTCTTCAACCAGGGCACCGAGATAGTCCCCCAAATCCCCATCGCCCGAGCTGGGGGTTGAGGCTGCTGGGAGTCCCAGTTCTTAGTTTATGGGAAACTGGGTGGGTAGAAGACCTCTGCCTGCTGGACGGAGCGTTGGGAAGGTCCTATCACCCATCCTCCTGCCCACAGGCATCGTTATCTGCTGCGTTTCTCCACTCAGCTCCATCAAACCCGAGCTGCCACCTCCACGGAGGCCACTGAGGGCTTGGGGACAGCCAGGTGCGGGGCTGTGCCCTACAGGGTCCCGTGGAGGTATGGAGACCTTCTCCCATCCCCATCGTGGATGGACGATGTTCAAAACCACAACTAAAGGATGTCCAAAGAGGCCACCAATATGTCACCGCTGCAGGGACAAGTGAGAGAAAACGACGCTAATTTGGGGGGACGCGAGAGCCCCCGGTTGTCCCACTCTGTGCTGGGGCTCTGCTGGCATTTCGAGACGCTCCATCCCCCTGAGCAAGCGTCCCCTCCGTGCAGAGGGCTTTGGTCCTCCCATCCCACTTGCTTTCCCAAAACAGGCC
>NW_010397936.1:529-826 GCF_000710305.1 Buceros rhinoceros silvestris | reverse complement strand
ATCCACAATGATAAAAGATCAGTCCTATAGAACTGGGCATAGATTTATAACATAGTGTCCTTGCAAATATACACTTAAGACCACTATGTATTACTAAAAAAAGAATTTAAAATTGCATACTGTCAGAATTAATTAACAATTAAACTGAATGAAGCGTTCTGAAAAGTGTGTTTAAAAATATACAAAATACATGTCAGGTTTTTGGTAAAATAATTCCGAAAAGAATTGCTTTTCTTTCACCTAATATGAAGAAAAAACATATTTTCCAGGTCTGTTTGCCATGGTATTATACAATGG
>NW_010397936.1:0-286 GCF_000710305.1 Buceros rhinoceros silvestris | reverse complement strand
CTCAATTAAGATTGTTTCATTGTAAATCCAAGTAAAAAGTATGTCTTTCCTACAATAAAGAATAATGAAAGAGAAGGAATCTAGAGCAGAAAATTTGAACAATTAAGTGACCAAAGATTACTTCTTTTATCATCTAACTCATGTTTCCTTTTCTTCTATTTTTCTCTTTCAATTATTGGCTATGAAGATTTTTTACAACCAGTTCAACCAACATTCTTATCCTACTTGATTGCATGCAATGGAGCAACCATCTTGTTTATATGGTAACATCTCTGTGGTATATATA
>NW_010397935.1:0-3579 GCF_000710305.1 Buceros rhinoceros silvestris | reverse complement strand
GTTGTTGTCCAAATGATGATGGGAGCCTCTGTTGCAAGAATGCTCTCTATGACATCTTAGTTGAGTCAGGAGAACCTCCTCAAAATGTCGTTTTGCTTAATTTTTATATCTCAGATATCTCTGTAACCCCCAGCACATGGATGATCCCTCACTATCGTTGTTTTTACCTGCCAAGTATCTCCCACATATCCTGAATACGAGAGGCTGCCCTGCAAGGTCATTTCTGCACCTGCAGGAAGTTTCTATGACTAGATTTAAATGTTTTACCAATCAATCACTTCTGCAGCAAGTCACTTCACCCAGGTGTTAATCAATGCGTTTACGCGTACAAGTGGGAGGACTGGGCATGCAGGAGCTGCCTGTGACAATGTCTGGAATGGTCAGAGGTTGCCACCTGGAAAGAGCCTGCAGCAGCGAGTCAAACGGTTAATGGTGAAGGAGGCTGGGAGCTCAGAACCTCGACCCGTGTTGGTCCACTGTCTCCAGCTAGTCCACTGTCTCACCCTTGCAGCTGAATGCCAAGGCACTGCCAGACGACCGAGGGAATTAATGATTCAAGAGCTCTCAGCACGCACAGAGGCAGAGCCCTGATATCCTGCTAGACCACAGTGACAACTGAAGGGTAAACTTGAATTTCGCATTTGAAACTCAAGTACCCCAGCTTTCGCCGCAGCTCACAGAGCTAGATTTATACTTCCTAAGCCTTTCCTTGTTGAAAGAAAATCTGAGAACGCAGCTGAGAATGCCCCCAGAAAACCACCACCAATGCACATGTTTTTGTACAGTATTTTTTTACAGTAACTTAGAGGGCAATCTGCAGTGGCTCGGGATAAACACCTGTCCATCAAAATAATGAATTATAACACTGCCGTGCTTTCGTTAATTCTGGAATGTAGGTAAGAACTCCTCGACTTTCATTTACATCTGCGTGTGTAAATATATACGCACACACAGACAAAAATATCCCTTCCATTCCGGGTCCTCCCCAGGTGATTAAAGCAAATTAAGGAAACAATCAAAGGAAAGTTTTAAGGTAAATTTAGTTTTAGTATAAATTAAGTTTTAGTATAAATTAAGTTTCCAGTACAAATATTTGCAAAGTAACTTTGTAAGCTAATCCCTTCCAGGATATCTTATTGGAAATTCATTTCTGTTTCAAAACAGATTTTGTACGAATAGTTTTGCGACTTGCACTGAAACAGCTTTATACCCGTAGAAGACAGAGAACAACTTAGTACCTACTCTCGGTGTTAAACCAAATCCAAACTGGGTGAAATAGTGAAGCTCAACAAAACATTTGTCGTGATCAGTTGAACAGGTGCTTGTAGCAGACCTCTTCTGAAAAAGCATTTCAGGACCATGCTGTATCTTTGATGTTGCAGCATTAAAGTCATGAACAGTTGAGGTGATTTTCATCTACTAGACTGAACCCGTACTTTCATGTAGAAGGCAATGAAATGCAGACAGAGCATCTAAACTTAAAAAGCCGGGCACAGAACTGAGGTGGATGTGTTTTAGAGCGTCAATGAAAATGCAAATATAATGAGAGATAATAAAAATGTCGAGAAACTGAGTGTTTCTATTAAAATGTCCTCATAATACAGTAATTGAATAAACTTTTTTTTTTTTTTCCAGTTCCGGACTTGAGTAACAGCAGTGGCAGCTTCTCTTCTGGCATAAATCATCAGTTGTTAATGAGATAAAAGACTTGGAATTATTAACAGCCAAGGGGTCATGTGCAATTGTACTGACATTCCTACCCTTTTCCTTCAGGAGCTCGCTGGCAAGATGCTACTGATGAAAAAAAATCTAGTTTTGATGTTGATTTCTGCTAATTTTAAAGGATATATATAGCGGCAAATGCACAGCTTGCTCTGTAAAGGCACTCTGCATGTACGCTGTTGTGGATTTCCAGCCTGCTCTGTTTCTGAGGTGTGCTGGGGGTGAACGCTCAGGCACAATTAAGAATACTGATTACTTTTTTCCCCGTTAAACACCAATGCTGAAATCTGATCTGAAATCCAAGGGTTAAAATTCATCCTCTCCCCAGCACCATCGCTGGGAGATAAGTCAATTGTCTGGGGTGAGCTATGAAATGTTGTTACTTACCTCTGAGATGAAGGCTTGCAGAGTTTCTAAAGGTGTTCAGCACCTCGGTGAAAGGCAGGAAGAAATATGTCCTTAACTCACATTTTTGCTTTCAAAGTTCTCCTACAGCTATGCTAATGGGAAACAGCATGGACATATTTCTGTTAAAGTTGAATCCCTCTCTCCATAAAGACACGATATGATGGGTCCACACGATGTGGGTCTGGAAGGAGCGTAGGGCTGTTTGCATGGCTCCTCTCTCTTGGATTTCCTGAGATGCATAGTCTCGTCTCCTTTCCCAGGTGACTTCAGTGAGGGTCTTCCCCAGGAGAGGAAGAACCATCTTTTTGCTGTGCCTCAGGGTTGTACCAAGTTTTCAGCACAGGGGAAGTAGCAAGGGCAAGGGTGCCCAATCGCATCCATCATTTTATTTCTTCATGTGCCCCAAGAAATTAAAACCATCGATCCCTTTACTGCCAGTTTAGGGAACAGTTACATCCCAAGGTATTTACAAGTCAGCTTCAGCTTCAAGATAAAAGTGGGAAAAGTCTGGATTTTTTACAGAAGAAAACTTCATCCATTAGATGCTGAATGAACAGGAAACATATCCCTAAAGATACGTGACTGCTTGCTTCATTTGTTTCTTTAAGAATTATTTTTTGCCTCCATGTGCAAAATGGAAAGCACCTCAAATTTGACTAAATATTTTTAAAAATACAAGGAATTCTAAAAACAAATGAGGAAAAAATTAAAACCAAGGAAGAGGGAAAAGAGTAATGGAGACAGGAATGGAGAAAAGTCTAGATCTGCTGACACCAGCTGTTCCCCTCACTGTTCCCAGAAAGGTGTCCATGCAAGACTCAGAACAGAAGACACCACATTTGTTTGGCTGCATCCACACATTTTGTATCTCAAGCTTGAGTGGAAGACTCTCTGCTTTCCCTGTTGTCCTGGGTTCAACATGGTGGAACCGGATGCTCTTCTGTTGTCTGGCTTTCTTCTTCCCGGAGAGCTGTGGTTCTTCCAAGCTTCCAGGAAGGAGGACACGCCTCTCCGGCATGAACTCATAAAAGGGGGCGTGTTGAGAGATTCAAGGACATCTTGTTTTCCCCTCTGCTCTATCTACTGTCCTCTCTATCTTGTCCATGCTGCGGCTCTCTCAGATATGCTGCACAGGACTCTTGAATCTTACGCGTCCGGACTGGAAACTTTCATCAAGGAGAGAAAGCCACGTCCGTGACCTGCTATTTCCCTGAAGCAGTAAAAGACTCCTTCTGCAAAATGGGTAGAACCTTCTCCGTTTCTGCCAATTCCCGGTGGGAGTGGTCTGTGAACTGTTTTGCCGTGACGGATTGACGCAGCGAGGGACGCGACCGGGCCGGCCCGCGGCGCAGATGTGTGTGTGGGAGTCTGGGAAGACCCATCCTTGGCAGAGAAGAGTTCTCTGCTGCCACTCTGGAGGAAAGAGGGACTATATTTTATTTGCATGAA
>NW_010397934.1:1137-1502 GCF_000710305.1 Buceros rhinoceros silvestris | reverse complement strand
CCCATCCGCTCCAGTAAAAACAGTGGCCGTGTCCCCAGTCTGTCCCCCTCCATCTCCAGAAGGGACAAGCCAAGGTTGCTGAGCTGAAGCCAAGAGGGGTTCTCTCTCCCAGAGATGCCTCACTGCATCTTCCCTTGGGGCTCTTCCCTCTGACGGTCCTGTGGTGGCACAGGGAGGGGATGTCACATGAGGGAGCAAGCAGGAGCATCTCTGCTTGAGGAGGGAAGAGCCAGTGCCCCACTCGAATTCACGGCCTCGCCACTCTCTCTGCAGACCTTCCACAGCGTGGTGGGACACTTCAGCCAGTCGGTTTTTCATTTCAACTCCCAAGCTCTGACGGGCACCTCGGCCGGGAAGCTGGTGGT
>NW_010397934.1:0-942 GCF_000710305.1 Buceros rhinoceros silvestris | reverse complement strand
CAAGCCACACAGCGTGAGGGCCACCAAGCTGGTGCCTCTGCAGCAGGACAGCCTCACCGTGCTGACGGTGCTGGGCAGGTAACGGGGCGGCAGCTTTCCGCAGCCGTGGGAGCATCCTCCGACAGCCCAGCCGTGGGACCCGCAGAGCTCGTGTGGATGAGCCGGAGCCAAGAGTGGCAATTTGAGTCACTCGGCAGCGTTGAGGACCAGGGAAATTCAAGCAGGAAAGCGCAGATGATTCAGGAGCCGTTGCTCTGGCTTTTTCCAGCAATGAATTTGGCTGGGAAAAAAAAATGTTGAAAACTCCTGGAAAGGTGCTTCCAGCTCTGCTGGGTAGCTCAGACACGGGGCTGGCCGCGGTCACGGAGGAGGAGTGCGGGTGGGTCTTGCTCAGCCTCCTGGCCTTTACCGGCAGAGGGAGCAGCCACCAAAGGCTTTGTCAGCCTTGGGGACAGGGCAGGGGACACTGCAGGTCACAGCAGAGCCCGGTGGTTTCTGCGCAGCCCTGGGCTTCCCCCCTGCCCATCTGTACCGGGTCTTGTCATGCCCTTGTCCAGAAAGAAAGGGGAAGAGACTTGCTTCTGCCGAAGGATGCTCTCCCAGAAATGCCGGGCGATTCTCCGTTAGGGTGGTGATCACAAGTGATTAAAAGTTTTCCCTTTCTTGCAGCTCCATAGTAACAGGCGATGTGAAAGGCCAGGTTAAATTCTACGACGGGCAGCTGCATTTCCTCACCTGCTACAGCCATGGCAACGTGGGTCCCATTCGGTCCATCTCCTTCTGCACACCCCCTCCTGCTCCTGCCGCTGCTTCCTCAGCCCACTCCACCTCCTGCACGGCCAGCAGCCAGCCCTTCATCTCCAGGTGGGTGCCCCTTTATTGACACAGGTCTTCTCCTGCAGCTCGAAAGCTGGGGAGATGCTCAGCTGAAAGCTGCCCACA
>NW_010397933.1:343-7305 GCF_000710305.1 Buceros rhinoceros silvestris | reverse complement strand
TTTAATTTATTACAATAAATGTATTAAATTTATTAATTTTAATTTATTCTATGCTAGAATAAATTTGATCTAGAAAAGAAAAATTCCATTCACAATAGCAGAACAGAACACAGAATATTAATTAATTAACTCATTATGCTTAATAATTGTAGAAAAACAGAGAACTACAGACAGTAATAACTGCTCTCACCTTTTTTGATATAAGGCATCACCAGATTGCTATCAGGCAATGCGAGTGTATAAAATGCCCCTACACTACTACTGTCTAATTGTACTGATAATGCTTTATTATTTTTTAATACATACTCCCCCCCACCACCCCCCATCTCTTTTAACAGATTTGGTTTGGTTTTTTTTAAAAAACAAACAAATAAACAAACAAACCAAACAAACAACTAATTTTCTGTCCTTTGTCTATTCAGCATCTTTGGAAAAATACACCAGATGGCAATACAGTGTTCATGTATTTTATTTTACATACATGTTAGAGTGAAAAAAAAAATATGTACAAATCAGCATGAGGCTCTCTCTCCTAACCTACTTCCTCTTTGATGAATCTTAAATAATTCACAAGCAAAACCTCTATTCACAAGTAAATGATCAAATACTACTCAACCTGAAAAGAACAGCTTTAAGAAACCGAAGTCTCTAAGGATGTAAAACCACATGGTTAAAAAAGATATCTAGAGTTTAGTCCAAACTGGTGATCAAATAGATGAATTGTTTCTTGAAGTGAGATGCTTTGAGGTATTTCACAAAGGTGAGAAGCAGTGCAAGAGCGAGCTTCCCCTTCAGTGGATCACATCAGAGCTCCATCATGGCCCAATGGAAGTTCATCTTTGCATGTACTGTTGCAGGCTCTGAAGCCTCTCCAGAAGTTCATGGAGATTTCAGTGAAAATCTAAATTACCAATTTAACAATCACTACATCGACTCTGAAGTCAGAGGATAGAACAGCAGAGCTTAAGGCCAAGGTTTGTTCTTCCTTGCGAAGGCCTTACAACTTGCAGGTGTTGTCCATTCAATTATAATTGACAGGAAAAGTTTAGGCGTGTTTAGGTCTAATTTAGTTTTTGCGCATGTGGATAAAGGAAGAAGTTTCTTGCACCATTTATATTTATTAATGGAATTGATCCTGGAAGAGCTCATTCTTATGTAACAAACACAAGTTATTACATGCCCTAAATGTAAAATAAATCAATTCTATGTTAAAGAGTAATTTGAAATTGTTAATTGTATTTCAGAAATTATTTAAAATATTAACAGAAAAAAAATGTATCTTCTGTCAGGTAGAAACAGAATCATACAAAAAAAGGAATGTGTTAAACAGGTTCAACACACAGGTGTAAGCAAGCTAATTTGAAACATGTTTTCCTGCTAATGTAATAAAAATTTGTTTAACACTCTTCCCTGTATGCCCTATGTTACTTGTATTATATTTAACTGATTAACAGCACATAGTGGTGAAAAAATTCAAGGACTGCCTTTAAGTAAAGTCATTTAAGTGCTTTAGATAATGATAGACATTAAATGTCATGACCAGACATTTAATCTAATGCAGCACAACCTAACCTTTCTCTTGCAAAGTTTTTTTTTTTAACCTGCTTTTCAGTCAACACAAAATACCACAAGAATACTATATTCATCTTAATTGTTTATACATATAGCTAGTTATTCGGTATAACTTCAGTCCAGAAAGTCAACAGGTGGTCAGAATTGTTATCCATTTTTAGAAATAAAACCAGAATTTGAGCCTAAAAATATTCCACATTTTTGGCATGCTGTGAATCCTTACTGTCTTCCTGCAGGTAGGTTTTCATGTTCTTGACGGATCAGAGAAGTGCTTGAAAATATATTTCTACCAGATGGAGAAACTCATACCTTTATTAATCACTATCTTTTTAGCACAGGTAATAAAAAACTTATAAAAGAGGAGAGCTGAATACTCTAGCAGTAAAATCCAACTGACAGTGTAGAAAAGATGTATTTCCAAGGACAGATCTCTTTTTAACATAAAATACTCGAGTTAAATACATAGAGAACACAAGATTTGTGGTTTTAGGTTTGGTGCTTGGAAATAAGCTCAAGAAAAGTTAATTAGAAGGAATAAGTCACAATTAGGAAAACTACTTAGCATATTAATGCAACACCTTCTTTACTTAAAACACATTAGTTTAATTCATACCAGAGACAGAAGTACATAAAAGCAACAGATCTCTAAAAGGTGGATACTGTTACTCCCTATTTATGATTATAATATCTCATAAGTGTATAAACATGCCAACATCTTTATTTTGCTATTCATTTTCCTTTAACACTGATATTTCAAGGACAAAATGAACTCCTAAGTAGAGCTGACTAAAGAGACATAAACCATCGCTTCAACATCCTCTGCCTCTGGATAATACGTTCACATGAAACTATAGATCTGCTTTCCAAGCTGATTTTTTTTTCCTACTTCCAATTATAAGTTGCATTAGTTTTAGGAAACCATTTCTATAGTCACAGTACAGATAACGGGATCTTATTTTGCTAAAACTTATGTTAAAGTAAATGAGGTTTTCTTCGTAGAAACGCTTCAGGAGTGCAAAATAGACCTCCAAAGCACCCAAGGGAGGAAAAAACCAAACCAAACCAAACCAAACCAAACCAAAGAACAATGACAACAAAACCAAACCAAACAGAATCAGATGTGCTATCACATTCCACCTACTTCTGCAAAAGTCACTAAATAACATAACCAAAGGCGTCAAGGTCTGAGGTCTCAGTGAATGAGAGATTTTTCTTTGCACACACAATATGACAAAAAGCCCTCTTGATGATACAGCTAATTGAAACGATATACAGGATAAGCAGATCTCACATCTCAAAAAATTCAAGAACCTCATGTTAAATTACCGTATGCTCTAAAGACTTCCGTTACAGTTTTTTCATTTCTATTACAGCATCAGGATGAGAACATATTCTGTACATCTTGAAAAGTGTTGTATGCTCTTTCTTCTGCTGGACAGAATTATATTACTTACATTACTTTCCCAAACAAAAATTAAAATGCATATTTACTGTTTTTCCTTGCATTGGTTAATCAGAGGAAGAGGATACAGGCGAAAATGATGACATAAAATGCAAAGACAAGCCAAGTTCTCATTATTGTCGCATTCAAGTAACAGGTATCTGAGGGATGGCTATTATTTTAGTTCCTTAAAAATGGATGTCATTGTGAAAGTCACTTTAATATGATCGATAATGTTTATACTAAATTTGGATTAAGGGGCCTCAACGTTACAAATATTAATTAAATCTAATCAAATAGAAGAACCTCACCCAGACACATTCAAAGGACATCAGTGATAACTATCTAGGCTTTAACATCATGTTATAAACACATCAACACATCACCAGCTCCTTTGCTCTGCACAGTTTGTGTATTCCAGTTTTCTGGAGTTTAAATAGCCCCAAATACATTTTAATCTCCAGTCTTGTTGAGGAATTCCTCCAGGTTGAGGAATACCTTACTTTATAGTGGTACTTCTTATTTGTTTTCCCTCCATCTATGTTTCCAGTCACTAAAATATTACAAGATATAGTCAGTTCCATAACGTTGTTACAAATATAAGACACTGAAAATACAGAATCGGATTTAAGCCGTTGCCCAAAATGGATGTGTCCTCCCTAAGCACAACTTTACAAGAACTACCAACCAACTGCAGCTGGAAACAGATTTTAAAAAATACAAAAAGAAATCAGAGCCAGACTTCGGGAACTGTACAACAAAAGGTATCTAAAACACCCCGAATTCCAAAAGGAAAATTACTAGTAACAACAAACCTAATTAACCAATTCCATCAGCATGGGATTAAGACCTCGATTAAGGATTTAGAGTCCTTTAGTCCTGTACAGAAAGATACTTTGCAGAAGTAGTATCCTGTATTTTTTTTTCCACTATCCAATGAAAAGTGAAAGAGGGGAAAATTATAATTTTATGGCGATAGACAGAAAATTAACCCAAACCCACTCAACTGTCAGTATTGTTGTTCCCTTTATTTACATGTGAAGACAGAATGTTACCCTCCGCTTGTTTCTGAAAAATTGCCTGTATTTTATTCGCTGAATTAAACTCTTCAACCATGTATCAGGTAACCCTTTCAAAACACACATTTTCCTGTGCACTTTTTTTGGCTACAAATTCAATGTGTTTGATCTATTTCTTGTATTAGAAAAATCGTTAGTCTAAACCAAACCTGCATAATCTTCATTTCCAAGAGATTCTTAACTATGCAGTCAAACAAATAAATCTAGTAGCTCATGTTAACAACACTAACTGCAACAAAGTCTTTTCAGAAAGTTAAATAGTTCTAGGGATAACTTCCGCAGATAAAATGTTATATTGATATTATATTACGTATCTGATTTGAAGATTTTTGGTTTTTTCATAAAGTTCACATGACAAATGTAGTCTAAAAATACATAGAAAGTACTAGCTTTCTTTTTTCCTGCAGAATTTGAAATCCTCTCAACTATGTTCCAAACCACCATAACAACATCTCAGTATATATCTGCAAATATTAAGCACTTCTTTCCAAGCCACATTGCAACCAAAGAGACAAAGATTTACTTACCTGATCCCCTTTTGGTCACAACCTTCAGGCTCTGAGTTAGAGTAGCATACAAGAGAATCAAGTTGGGAATAGGAGCTTTCATCTTCTGTCCTTCTGTGTCCGCTTCCTGGAGCACCAAAAAGAAGAGAGAAACACTGATATTATACTGGTTCTGAAGCAATGTTGAAGTAACAATTCATAATACTGACATCGTGCACAAGTTGAATATAGCGTTTGTGAGCAATTCCATGCTAGATCTAGTGTTCCTGAAAAAAAAATAAATTAAAATTACCATAAAATAAACACATGCACATACTACATTTAACCCTGGATCTTAAATTCCAATATTGCCTATATATTGAAAACACATTGCATCCCTGTTAAAACTTTCTAACAGAACACCTGAATGAAACAACTTTGATCAAATTATGCTTCGGAAAAAGTGTGATCTTTTCACTAAACCTGCAAAATAATATCTGGTTCTTTCTTTTTATCATATAATCTATTTCTTCCCTCAACAGGAAAAAAGAAAATAATGCCATTCTTCATTAGTTTTTCTTCCATTTATTAATTTCACAGCTTGAGCATGAGATTCACAATGCAGTGAACAATTAATTAAAAACAAATCTGGTCATCTTCTTAGTTACAGTGATGGAGAAACATAAAAGTGCACCAGTGGAATGGGCAAAGACTCCTGTAACTTTTAGACAGAGCTGAAATCCCACGAGGACGTTCGAACTAACGTATTCACTGCAGTAAATCAGAAATGAATGTTGTTAGGATGGGAGAGAGGTGGATCACTGGTTGTAGCTCAGCCCTCACTTCTAAGATGTGGAAAAAAGTTTGGCATTTCTATTATTTGTGTCCTCTGGGGCTGAAGGGGTGTGAGCAGGTGGTGAAAGCAGGGACCAAACATTCCACTAACTCCCCATATATCTAAGAGGGCGTCATCCAGTCATGATGATTTTCAGCTTTGTTCTGGAATGGTTGATAGGGTTAACATCTCACATCTCACTGTGTCAAAAGGGGACAGGGAGGACAAATACTCTGTCTAGACAACTCAAGCTAGACAGTAGAGGCTATCTATGCTATCTATATTCACTATAGTATTTTATGCAAAATTATTCTTATGCATTAGGGGGGCGAGGTGGGGGAAAATGCCTGTGATCAATGACTCTTTAATATCATAAATAAAGATCCAGACGCTGCTTTTCAATGTGGTTTTGGTATTGACCTCTGTTAATCACAGCACTGTGCAGCAACTGAAAAAACTCTCAGTAAGAACCACATAGTTCAAGCTTCCACTTCAAAAGAGACCACGAATCTTTTGCACTTTCATCGACAGCCAGGTTACTGAGTACCCAAGATGTTTTTTGAAAGCAGTATCTTGAAACATCTTCATCTTAGATGAGAACAGGTTAGAA
Organism: Buceros rhinoceros silvestris; assembly: GCF_000710305.1. Taxonomy (NCBI): domain Eukaryota; kingdom Metazoa; phylum Chordata; class Aves; order Bucerotiformes; family Bucerotidae; genus Buceros; species Buceros rhinoceros. Next base: position 1,283 of record NW_010397933.1, on the reverse strand, counting down.
ATAAGAAATAGTGGGGTTGCAAAAGAGCCCATTATGGAAATAATTAAATAATGACGACTTCATATAGACTCCATCTTACAGCTTTACATTTCAAGATATTTGAGAACTAAGTGCAAATCTAGTGCATTCATGATTATGTCTTTATTAAAGATGACGGAGTGAGAGAATATAGTTTGACAACAACAGTTTCTGATATCTTAGTTTTTATGATGATATTTATACTAACAGAGAAACACAGAAGCATTAAAGTGTTTTCTCATTCACTGGCTGCGAACAAACCCTAGTATTTTAGCAACACAGGTGAAGGACTATTATTTACCTACATTCACGTGCAACACCAGAAAAGTTAGGCAAAAAATTTCTTATCAATGTAGAAATTAATATATGAAATATGGGATCTCTGTGAGTTAAATTATGTGCAACGCTAACATTTTTAATTATGTTTAAAATTTAACTAAGTACCACGAACACTGAAAGTTATAAATAATATAGAACCTTAGAATTTTAAAAGCTAGAAATGAAGGTTAATTTTCCAGGAGCATAGTGAATAGATATTACAAAGTGTTATGTCACATTTTACTGCAGACCTGAGTCAAGCTTTCTGACATCCAAATCTCATTTCTCAGTCACTGCACTAACAGATACCGCAGGAAATCCTGAAGCTGATATCTTCAGCCTCCAGTGTACTAGTGAGAGTCAGCTCCTGGCTCTGTGTGAACCTAATAAATACTGCCCGAAGAAACTGAGGATCTTACCGTGCAATTACAAATTCACTAAATAGGTTCTGACTGTGAAAGCAGATCCAAACACATCTTTTTTGGCCATATATCAAAGATGATATTGCTGTTTACTGTGAAATAAATACAAATATACACATACATACATACATTTGCATACATGTATGTATGCATGTATTCATATGTACTTATACATAATTTTG
>NW_010397933.1:0-213 GCF_000710305.1 Buceros rhinoceros silvestris | reverse complement strand
GTAGGGAAACCATGCAGTAGGTATAAAGTTTAAAGTATCAAAGAAAGCCTCAGTAAATACAAGAATATCAATAAGAAACAGACCAGTCAACTAAATCCTTCTTTTTGTCCATGAGTATACCACTCATGTAAGTTGTCAGCAAGGAGAACCATATAGTGCGCCAGAGAAATGTTCGCGATGTGTGTCACACCCGAGTGATGCCTAGTGCAGAAT
>NW_010397932.1:428-1243 GCF_000710305.1 Buceros rhinoceros silvestris | reverse complement strand
CTCGGCCCCCCGGTTTCTGGGAGGCTCCTGTCCCCTTTGGGAGCCTTCCCTGGGGGGTTTGCTCACCTGGCCCTGCTGCTGCCCTCCCTCTGCCCTCCCCACCACACGGACGGGACACCCGCAAAGCAAACTCTGCAGGGGTGGCGGGTCCTGCAGCCTGGGCAGACAAACCCCGTTCCCGAGCATCTCGGGCTCAGGGTCACGTTGGGCTGCCATGTTTTCCCCCACCGGGTACCCAGGTCAGTCCTTCTGGCTCTCGTGTGCCGGGTGCTGTGGTGGTGGACGCTGTTTTCTCCTCCCAGCCCTGTCCCCGCCTTGTCCCGGGTGTTTGTCCTTGGCTGGGTTTGGCACTGCTGGCTCCAGCTCTCCACCTCGTCCTACCCGGGCGCTGGCTTGCCTTTCTGTCACCCTGCCCCGCTGTTCCTCTAGCACCCTCCGTGGGTGCTGGTTTGTCCCCTTCCCTCTCACGGGCTGGAATCACTGTGGTCCTTGTGCTGTGTGCTCTGCTGGTGCCCAGCCTGCCCATGCTCGTCCAACAGCCTCTTCACCAACAGCTGGGGAGGCTCTCCCTGGTTTTCCAGCCCGGTGGTTTGCCTCTCTGCTGCTCGCCAGGCTCCTCACCCTTCTCCAGCCCTTCCTTTCCTCCGGGGATCTCCTGCAGCAGGATCCTGCCTTGTCCTGCCCATCGCTGTGACCTCCAGCTCGGCTCCCCCCACATGTGCTCCCCTTTCTGCCTGCAGCGCTTTGCCCCCCACCCCTCGGGGCCCTCCTGGCAGCGGCGGCTTCTGACTTCTCGCAAGCCTCAGCCTCATTCT
>NW_010397932.1:0-285 GCF_000710305.1 Buceros rhinoceros silvestris | reverse complement strand
CCCCCCACTACCGGTGCCCGCAGGAGGACGGCCTGCGTGCGCGCAGCCTCACGACAGGAATTACTCCAAAGCCAACGCCGGGTCGTGCCATGATTCAGTCCGTCACCCCTCGCACCTCGCAGGGGTTCACACCCTGCCCGGGCACTGAGGAGCCCTTCGTCCCGTCTTCACCACCCCAGCGCAGCTGGTACAGCCCTGGGGGCCAGCGGGGTGCCCCGGGCTTGCTCCGGGTGCCCTCATCTTGTGCAGCGCTCAGGTTTTATCTCCATCGTCCCTGTCCTCCCC
>NW_010397931.1:0-1452 GCF_000710305.1 Buceros rhinoceros silvestris | reverse complement strand
ACATGGTTTAGGGAGCCTGGCAGTGCAGGGGCAAGGAAAAATGTATTTCCACAGAGGGTCGTTAAGAGTTGGAACCAGCTGCCCAGGGAGGTGGTGGAGTCGCCATCCCTGGAGGGGTTTAACAGCCGTGTGGCTGTGATGCTGAGGGACATGGTTTAGGGACCCTGGCAGTGCAGGGGGAATGGTTTGACTCAATGATTTTAAAGGTCTCGTTGAACCAGATGATTCTCTGACTACTGAAGCCCACGTCCACTGGAAATTTGTGGACAATATATTCCTGGAGGAAGGGAGAATAATTATGAACTGATAATTATGATGTTGTATCATTCCCTGTGTAAGAGGACTAGTACAACGGCTAATAGAAACAGCACTGACCAAGAAAATGTCCCTGGATCCTCCACCCTATCAGGAAAGGTTGTTGTGTCTGGCTGAACAGACGGAGGAAGAAGAGAATAGAGAACAAGAATGGGAAGAAATGCTAGCTAAATGGGAAGCCTCTTGTGGGTACAGGAATCAACAAAACTTAGAAGAAGAAAAAGGGGGGAGTTGTGAGGAGGAAAGAAAGGGATGTTGTTCTTGCATCTAAAAGGAATTGATAAGGGATGCTGCTCTGGCATCTCAAAGGAATCGATAAGGTAGACAAGGGATGCTGTTCTGGCATCTCAAAGGAACTGATAAGGTAAACAGGAGACAGTCCCGCAAGATAAGAAACCAGAAGACAATCCAAGAGAGAAGGAACAAGATAACGAGCTGTAAAACCTTCAGTGTGTCAAACTGGGCTTTACTAGGATGGATGGGCCTACGGGAGCAGCACTGCGCTTGCTTAATAGGCTGTTGAATATTACTTTCTCCTCCTAGGGGAGGCATAAGTCCGAGTTAATGAGACATGCGACGCATGAAATTGTATGATCCAATGTTACCTGTAACATGTAATAGGCGTAACGGGTAAGTCTGTAATCCTTGGAGTACCCAGCCAATGGGGAAACAAGGGAGGGATCTTTCGGCCGGCAATAGGGTATAAAAACTCATGTATTTCCTACCAAATCGTGCCTACTTGTCTAGACACCCGAGCTTTAAAGAACGTAGTACAAGTAGGTGCTTCACTGAGAAGTCTGGCCTGGCTCTCTGTGGCGAGGTTTTCTCTCGCTCGTTTCTTACAAAGTGCAGCCGCGGAGCTGCAGAGGGCTGGCGCTGTTTCACACTGTCCCCGAGCAGGGAGGGTGGAGGCACGGCCGGTGACGGAGCTGCCTGCGGTGGGTTTTTCCCAGGCTGCCAAGTGAAACAAGCGGGGTCTGAGTCTCGTTTCACGCCGCAGCCCTTTGCTGCGACTCTGGCAACGTCAAGGACCTCAGGATGGTCGTGAACCACATCCACGTCGGGGTCCGTCCGTGCTGCCAGGGCAGCGCAGCGGCGGCTTTGCACGAAGGAGAACAAAGCCGAAAGTGTCGGACG
>NW_010397930.1:512-1301 GCF_000710305.1 Buceros rhinoceros silvestris | reverse complement strand
CCCATCCCCATCCCCATCCCCATCCCCATCTCCACCTTCATCCCCATCCCCATCCGATCTCCATCCCCATCCCATGTCTGCATCCCTACTGAAATCATAGAATCACAGAACATCTCAAGTTGGGAGGGGCCCATAAAGCTCAGAGAATGCTGTGGAAGGTCTGTTCTGAGAAGCACCCGCAGTGGCTTTGCGTGGATGTCTCTGTGCCTCAGTTTCCCCCCTGGCATGGCTGTGTGATGGATAAAGCTATGAATATTCAGCTGCTGCAGGGATGAACACCAAGGAAAAGCCTTGCTCTGCCACCACCTGCCCACATGGCCTTGGCCTTGTCCCTTCATCCAGCCCCTCCCAGTTTCCAGCCCCTCCCACTTTCCACCCCGAAGCCTTCGGGGAGGGTTACAGGCACTGCTCTGCCTGTTACTGCTGCTTTGGGGGTTAATATGAAAAATCACCACCCCAAAAAACGACTTTGTAACTGACTCTTGGACATCCCCACCCTGTCAGGGTAACAAAGTGAAATCATCAGCATTTACCCCCCCAGATCACCACCTGGGGGAAAAGGGCCCGTTTTCAAACGGATTCTTCCCCAGCAAAACCCCCAAAGTCTAGAAAGTTTCTGCCGACACTTCCTATTGACTTAAAAAAAAAAAAGGAGCAGGAATTTGGCCCTCAAGAAAAATTCCTGGGTTTCGTGTAAGCACCGAAATGTCCCCTCTGGAGCCAGCACAGCCACACAGGGGCTGTCCCCAGGGACACGTGGGGCTGTCCCCAGGGACACAGGGCCTCAGA
>NW_010397930.1:0-330 GCF_000710305.1 Buceros rhinoceros silvestris | reverse complement strand
GGATGTTGCTCCCCCTGTGCCCCTGCTGCTCTCCCTGTGCCCCTGCTGCGCTCCCTGTGCCCCTGCTGCTCATCGGCTTTTGGGACTGTCACGAGTCGGACAGGTCTCAGCACCGCTGCTGCCCCGTTAGGTAGAAGAATGAAGTAAAACAAGTGGAGGAGAATGAACCTGGAGGGGTTGCAGGGGAGAGCACAGCAGCTCCTCCACCAAGCAACACCCCCACCCAGAACAGAGGACATGGGAAGCCCTTCAAAAGCCAGTCCCAGAGCTGGGAGAGGGGAAAGGGAGAGAAAAATCCCCGCGCTGGGGCTCTGGGGTGGGGGTAGCCCC
>NW_010397929.1:524-827 GCF_000710305.1 Buceros rhinoceros silvestris | reverse complement strand
CATGGCCAAGGATGGCATGGAGGGCAGCCAGGCTACTGACAGCAGGCAGAGCATCCCAGGATGGCACGGCACAGCATAGCACGGTGTGGCAGAGCATGGCACGGCAGGGCACGGCGTGGGTCACTTACTGGAGGAGCGGGAGGTGCTGTTGACAAAGACATTGAGGAACTTCTTTGAGAACTGCAGGTCGGCCTCGGGGGACGAGTCCTCGGAGGAGCTGTGGGCGTCGGGGGCCACCAGCCCGTCCCCGAAGGAGGCTTCGTCCTCCAGGTCACAGCGGTCGCAGGCACGGAGCAGGTCACT
>NW_010397929.1:0-282 GCF_000710305.1 Buceros rhinoceros silvestris | reverse complement strand
ATGGGCCAGGGGCTCGTCCACGGCCTGCGGCTCCAGCGCCCCGGGGGCGGGCGGCAGCTCCCCCCCGAAGCCTCCCCGATGTGGGTCCTCGGGGAAAGGGGAGCCCTTCAGGTAGGGCACCTCGTCCTCGTCCGTAGAGTAGGCCATGGTGAAGCCACGGTTGGTCTTGGCGGTGGAGACATCCAGGGTGGGTGGGATGGCATCAGGACTCTGCCCCTGGGGCGCTAACCGGACATCGTCGATCATGTTGTCAGCTTCCAGGATGCCCGAGTCCAGGTCCCT
>NW_010397928.1:9949-10253 GCF_000710305.1 Buceros rhinoceros silvestris | reverse complement strand
GGGCGGGGAGGGGATGGGGGGGGAAAGGAGGAAATAGCCTGCATCAGCCTGATGTATCGACTTCAGAAACGGCCTTTTGACACTCCTATTCATAAGAGTGCCCAGCCAGAACAGACCCCGCTATGGTCAAGCCTGCAAGCCTCAGTTGTTTCAAGAAGATGGGCACTGCAAGATGTGGTAGTGTGGTGAGACCTTCCCTGGTTCTGACAACGCTGGCTGAAGGCTCTTCCTAGCGAAGTGCATTAAAACAGGCTTCACCTGACTTCAACTTGCACCACCAAGACACGCCTGAAGGAGTAAGTTA
>NW_010397928.1:4950-9755 GCF_000710305.1 Buceros rhinoceros silvestris | reverse complement strand
CTGCAGAAGGGCTCACTGTGCTTGGGATCCTTTCAAAATGATGATTTGAAAAGGGTAATTGTTTCCTGATGTATTTAAATGAAGACTGGATGTCCTTCTGAAACCACCCTCCCCAGGCTTGGCTGGGGACAGTTGAAGTGGCTACTTTTGACTTAAAGCCTTCAGAATCAGCTGAGCACAGATACGTATCTAAATACACATATATTATACAGGTAACTAAAATGCACAAGCATATGTAGACACACACACATACTGTTTAGGAAAAAATTCCCGTGACTATTTTCTAAACATCTCTGGCTCTTCCTTTCCTTCCTTTCCTTCCTCCTCCTCCCCTTTCGGAAGGCCATGGCAGGTACTGACTCCTACAGTGCATTTGTAGAACACTTTGCAGGTGGAGGAGGTCACGATCCTGGCCAGTGGCCAAGAATATGACTGTGATACCTGGGTTACTAAAGAAATGGCCTGGAGAGGCTGTGATGGACTGATGAAGGATGGTCCCAGTCACTGTAATTGGAGGAGAGAACTCACATGGGTTGAGCTGCCTTAGCATTGGTTTGTTTGCAAAGCAAAGCTCTCTGAGGGCCACGGTGGAGCCTGGCTGGCTGGGGGCCACACCAGAGGAGCTGATAAAGGTGGCCTGAATGGCAGAAGCTAGGGGAGACAGAAATACAAATCTGTGCTTTGTGTTGATGAAAACAAGTTCCAGAGGGATTACAAGGTGTTCAGGGGAAAGTTTTCTGTGTAAACTCAGCTGATGGTGACAGCATGAAAGAGTAGGGAGCCTGTGTCAGTGAGGATTCAGCCCGAGAGAGGGATGGGAGATGGTGGAGGACTTCCTTGGTGTAGTGTTCCCAACTATCTTGTCGTGGGTGAGCAGAAAGAGCCTGAAGACAGCAGAGGATAAGGATGAAAATGAGACCCCGGGTGAGGAAGAGACTTCAGTACTCAAGCCATTTAAGGAAACAACCAGTGCGGTCTCACCCAGTTTGCTCAGCTGAGTGCTGGAGGATGGCCGAGGAAAGCTCAGAGCAGTGCTGGTAGGACTTCAAAGAATGCAGGGGTAGGGTCAAGAGGTAATGGCTGACGAGCAGGGAAGGTGCTGGTAGCTGAGGTGGGTGGAAAGGCCAAAGATCATATGGTCCAGCCACTCTCATGTGCTTCCCTGAAGGGTGCAGGTGACCCACTGGAATAAGACACCGGTCGACACCAGGGTGGATGTTACCATTCTGACAAGAAGGTTCAAAGGTTTGGTGGCCAGCCCCAGGGGGAGCAGAACTGGGGACAAATATTACAGCAAAAATCATAGGCGGTGAACTGTGAATGAAAACATGGGGATGCCAGTATCCATGTCCAACCCCCACCTTGATCATCAATCAAACACAAGAACTGCAATACCTGCACAACTCTCTCATTCCATCGTCTCAGTGGCTAGTGTACCATTGTACATAAACTAGGAGATGCACCATTCCCTGGTCCTGAGAGCCTGCTGCAGCTAAACCCTCTTGTCCAAGAGCAGGAAGGTCCACCCAAACCACCTCTTGGGAATGGCCCATGGCTCCTCCTAACCTGTTGGGTGTCGCTGGGATCGGTGCTAGCTGGCCTGGGTCAACCTCATGTGCTTTGAGCTCATTGTTTTCCTTCCCACTGAATGACAGTGTGCACATGTGTATGCATATGCACACCTTGTTCTGTGACACCAGGAGCAGAACAGCTCCTAGGAAACAAAACATTATTCCGAATGCTTCATCACACAACTTCCTGTTCACATCCTCTGTGATGAGAGCTTACAGCTTTAGTTCTGCGATCTTCTGCCCTGGCTCCACAACACATCTGAAAGGCTTCAAATCAATCCTGAGGGGACATTTATTATTACAGCTTTCACGTTTGTATTTTTGACCTCCTTGAAGAGCTCCCAAGGATAGCCAGAGGAGTGATACTATTTTAAGAGCATGAAGCAGATAAAAAAACCCCACAAAATTAGCACTTGGCGCATTTAGTGGACCAGCAAGAGGAATGTTTGATCTAATCCTCAGGTTGGGAAGGGTTGGGTTTCCTTGTACAGAAGCTGAACAGCATCCTCCTCCTACATCAAATTTCAGCCTCCAGTACCACCACCTTGCAGGCTGTAGTTTCAGAGGATGTTCTGAAGAGCTGGGAGCACGTGCCCTTCTCCTGAGTTAGGTGAACACACACACACCACGACAACACAATCACAAAATCACATTGGCTTAACCCCGAGCAGTGGCACTAGAAAAGCTCCAGGGCATGCTGGCAAAACATGAGCAACCCAGACTTGCAATAGCATCTGCTTCAAGGAGCTCAAGGGGAGACCAACAGCCCGTGCAGAAAGGCAACAGGTGCTCGGTACACAGGATCTTCTTCTGGCAGGGAAGTGCTATCAACCCTCCGGCACTGGAAGTAGCAAAAGGAGATGAGAGGTCTCCCCAAAGACATCTAGGAGGTCTGGCACTGAGCAGGGAATGGAATGCACTCCACCAGGCACTTCTAAATTGGAGGGCGTTGCCTTCAAAGCAATATAAACTGACAGACTTCTAAGTGAAGGGAAGAAACAGCCCCAGCCAAGCTATCTTACAACATACTGTACAATTTCTTGTGTTTTCCTCCAGTCACAGAGCCATAGAACCACAGAACTATAGAATAGAGCAGGCAGTGGCTAGGCTGTGACAGAGGGAGGGTTATAAGCCAGGGGAGAGGGAAGGTCTTTTCATATCATCCGATATAGTAACAACCTTTCCAGGTTCTCCCTAAGCAGCTCCACTACTCGCTGCTGACAGAGCCATTCCCTCTGCTTAGCCGTTTGTGTGCTATGCTGTGGCTTTTGAGTCTGAACTCTTGGAAACAGAGACCACGACCCTTCCTTTCCAAAGGCTCTTCTTAATTTTCAAACGGATTTCAGTGTGGTTCTTAAAACATTTCAGAGGAATTACTCATATACAACACCAAGCAGTCAAACCACCAGCCTGGGACTCAGCTTCAGAGTAAGGTAGCTAAAGGCAGGTGCCTATCTGAAGGTGTCTCTACTTCCACCATAGCCATGGGAGCCCTAACCCAGACAGTCAGCAAGGCTGGGAAAGTAGATCAGCTCTCCCTAAAACAGATGTCTCCTTCAGGACAGCTGGACTGCTCTCGCCAAGCTCCTCTATGCTTGAGTCTCATCCACAGGGAGGCATCTAGCACTGACTGTGACACCCCAAGGTATTTCTCCTGACCTTCAGCTGCTGTTTCAGAGAAGAACAGCAGTCCCATAGGCTCTGTGTCACGTTTGCAGCCCTTTACATCTTCTTAGAGAAGAATAATCCTTCTATCGGGCTGCAATATTCCTTCAGAGCACCAACCATCTAGTAAAGATGGACAGCGCCTTCAGCACGTGGGTAGTTTCAGCTGGGACCTCTGGGTACGACTGCAACACCACTTCTGGGAGGGAGGGCAGGCAAAAACATGACCGTGGACCTGCACATGCTGGAGAGCTTCAAGGCGATCTGTGGGATACGCTCTCCTTTTGTTGTTCAGGTTTACTCCTCAGTTCTTGTTGCTCCAGCTGTGATTAATTCCTCAAACCTTTCGGGGATGCTAACATTTTCATTACTGTGCTGCTAATAAGGGAGGTTAATTAGTCCCTCCTCTCTCTCAGTGCTGGGAGGCGGTAGCTGTTCTGGTGCGGTTTTAGCCATCGCAGGCTGTGATGAAAGAGGCATTGCCAGGAGGGCAGAGCCATGGTTGGTGCCTGTGCTCCAGATCTGGAGTGAGGGGAGCACCAAGCTCAACCAATACCAGGTCTCCTTGCAATGACCCAGCAAGGGGAGATCTAGACTCCTAGACTCAAGGCACAACAGTCTTCTTTCTGGTCTCCTCAAACCCGTGGGGAAACACAGAGTGCTTCCAGCTGGTACAACAAACCCCTTCCACTACCCCTCCAGTCGATGAATTTAGAATGATCTGTGCATCCCGTCTCATCCTGTCCTGTTGCAGAATCATAGAACAATTTCATTTGGAAGGGACCTTTAAAGGTCATCTAGTCCAACCGCCTCCTCTGGACCCTGCCTCTGAACTTTGCCCCAGTCCAGCCTGGATTCACATTTGATGTACCAGGGAGACCATAAATACGTGCCACATTCCAGAAAGGACTCAAGATATGACAGGATCAAGTTGGTCTCTACTAGAGACACTTCTGATTCCCCTCCTTCTTCCACCTCCATGCTACAATTTCCACCTCATGATCAGTTCACATTTGGGTTTTCCTCTCCTTCTCCTGTTGTTTCTAAGACAAGCTCCCGCATCTTGGCATAAATTAACTACAGTAAGTCCATGAAGGCCCTATGCCCAACTCCACCTGCTCCTCAAGGCCAGCTAGGCTTACCTGATGTTCCTCTGCTCCTTCCTCTACATCCATATCATGGTATCCCCAAGGACAGGCCTGGAGGCCAACCTAAGGTTTATGAGGCTAACAGAAATAATATCATTAATGTGAATGAATGACCTGAAACAGATCAGGCTTTTGTGTGAGGATCCCCCCTCTCCAGCCACCACATCCTATTTAGCTTGGAGTCCAAATGTCTTTTGCAGCGCAGCATGGTGGTGGTGCCAACATCTGCAAGAAGATGCCAAAGAGCAAAAACAGCACCAGCAGCATCTGTGGGAAGGGCCTGGTTTCAGCAGCTCTCCTGCTATGGGGCATGTGCTGGTGCCTCCACAGTAGAGTAGGGCTAGAGCCTCCTGCTCTTTGTTTTGCGCAAGTCTGAACTCATGCAAACCCTCTGCGTTTCCACTTCTCTCTCTTGGTGAAG
>NW_010397928.1:3307-4885 GCF_000710305.1 Buceros rhinoceros silvestris | reverse complement strand
GCAGGAATGTTCATCCTTAGCTCCTGCAGAGTACAGGCTCTCTCAGAAAAAATATATTTTCCAAGCAAGGATCTTTAGAAAAATGAGATACTTTATGAAAAGCTATCTCCTTGCCTTCCCTCCCAATTATTTTTTAAGTACTATAGACATGAAATAAAATATTTTTATTAAAATGTCAGCACGCAAACAAAAAATCTGAAGAAATATTCCACACCAAAGCCAAAATCAACTCTAAAAAAGTACTAGAGCAGAAGAGCTAACCCCAAGACTGTAATTTCTTTCCTAGAGAGACAGCAAAGCCTCTAGAGCTCTCTGTACAGAGATACTACTGCAAAGTCTGGCATTATTTGATTTTACTGTTTTTGCTTCAGAGTAATAACAGTCCTTCTCTAAGGCTGGGGACTGGATTTGTCCTTATAATATGACCTTTTTGTAGCCTAAAAGTAGTGAGAAAAGGACAAACTCTGGCAGAAAACGGACAAGATCTCTGGCTTTCTGCTGGTGGAAAGTCAAGTGTTATCCATTCTTAGCTTCGAGCTGCTCTAGAGACAAAAGTGTGGTGATCTCCTCTTATCTGCTCTGATCTGCCATTTCCAGAGCTCCTGATGGGAACCCAGGCCAAGTCTCCAGTGTGTTTTTGCTTTTCTTGCAATGGCTGAGCAATCCCTCCTCACTCTCCAGCAGCAGAAAGAGCCTTCTCCCTCGCTAGACCACCTGGCTCTCCTGCAGATGTCCACAGCCCTCCTGCTCATCCTGGAAGTGGTCCATTCCCATGCCTAGTGGGGAGGATCCATAAGGTTAACCCAACATCATTCGCTCTCCTGTAACCACACCACCCTGTCCAGAAACACAATGTTTTCTTCTCCAAAAGCAGAAGGAATCACGGTATGCTGGACTATAAATGTGTTACTGCTTGGGTTAATCCACCCAAAGCCTTTCATCTCCTGCTCAGCCCCACCAGAACAGCAGTCTGCAGGGAGGGGCATTCTTGTTCACTTCCCTGATGGGACTTAATCTCTCCTCTAGTCAACTGCTCCTTCGTCTCCCCTAAGAAAATCCCTGGGAACTACTCACTATTTCAAGAGGCAAAGAAGTGGAAGAAACACGGCCACGCACTGAAAGCAGAAGGATAAACCGCTTCCTTTGGTAAATCAGAGCGGGTCAGGGCAGGCTGGTCTACCACAAACCCCCTCCCTCCATGCAGCACTAAGGCAAGGAACTGATGTAGGGCTCTGCTGGTGGGACTGAATATTAGTCAATCACACTGAAATGTCAGGCAAATCAAAGGAGTGCATCACTAGGTACATCAATCAGACAAGTCTTTTCTTCCAGCATGCACATGAGTGAACGAACACCTCAATTATGGCTACGTGTTTCACTGCACATTGACCTTAAGAGCCCAGTGCTTTACAGGAAGGAGTTTAATTCAATTAGCACACCCATGGGGCTTTCAGCCAGGCTGCTAACTGACCTGCTGATGTAGGACATTTAAAGGTAGCACAGGAGTTCAAATGCACCCTCTTCCCCTGCTTTCCACTTGCAGTCAAATAAAAAAAAAAAAAAAAAAAAGATGCGAAT
>NW_010397928.1:0-3268 GCF_000710305.1 Buceros rhinoceros silvestris | reverse complement strand
TTTCCCATTGGCAGAAAAAAAAAAAAAAAAAAAAAAAAGATGCGAATGATCCCAGCAGAGGTGGTATTTGTGGCAAAAACATCCCAACGTTTGTTTTAAAGGCAAAGAATCCTGGCTGCTATTCTTCAGGCTTTCAAAGTATGCTCAAGCACAGATGCACACCATTCATACAACAAGGAGAAAGCAAATCCATAGAGTACCCAATGTACTGGGATGGAAAGACAACAAGAGGCCAGATGGCCTCTTCTTTGCTTGACAACCGACTGGAAAAGCTGCTTTGCAGGTTTTAGCAGACTTGCTCTTACATGGGACAAATATGGGTGGTTTTTTCTTTCCTTTGAGGGAGGAGGGTTTTGTAAGGAAAAAAATCAGGTCAACATCTATGGGATCATTCATGACCTTGACCATACCAGCTGTCCATTCTTTGCTCCGTGTCTGGAGCTCAACCAGATGTCTTGAGTCTCTGCTACAAGATCAGCTTAACCCAAGCCACTACAGAGATCAGCCTGAGCACATCCACTCCCTTATATGAACTGACCTTGTTCATGCAGTTTGGCCAAACTGGGACAATGGTGACCAGCATCCTGACATCCTGCTCTGTCATCTGCTATCTCAAGTTCTTCTTGACTGCATAAATGCCCCTGCAGCTAGTCAGAAGAGGGCCAAGGCACAGGCTTCACCTCTGGGAAACCAATGGTCCACATTGCTAATGGTCAGCAGGGCTTGTGACAGAGTTTTGGCTGATGGAAACTCACACTGACCCAAACCCAAGCAGTGACCATTCCCAAAAGATGGCACAGACAAATAGCAGCAGGTTGCCTTCCCTCATCCAGCATGGCCTTCGACCACCAGCCCAGCCACCTTCACGGTTCCTGGGAGATATAACACAGCCCTTCAGCTTCATCCTACAGACACATCACTGGCAGGCTACAATGCAGCTCTCACATTACTGCAGACACTGAATAGAAAAGACCACAAAGATGATGATTACAGCACATCATGGATACTACTTCGTCATCAAAAAGACCTAGGGTCCATGTGTTGCACGGATGTTGCCAAGTTTGTGAGCTGAATTCCTGTGTGTCTTCTGCGAAGACACCCCACATTCATGGGGAAATACGAATGAGGTCACTTGAGCAACAGAGTATCTGCATGAGAGACATTCTCTCTCTCCCTCCAACCCATCAGGTGATGACTTGAGAAAGGAAGCAGCATTCATCCTAATCTGGTACACCAAATTCCACCTCATTTAAACAAATGGGTTTTTTTTAAATTCACAACTCTGCAGGTGGGTTTTTTCTAGAGATGAGAAAAGAAAGTCAAGCTAGAAGGTCAACAAGTTTTGAAACACCAGCAACACCACAAACTCTGCAAAACTGGTGGCTGTGTCCCACTTCCACTCCATGCAAGATATGGGTAATGCTGCATCCTTTCTCCTACACCAGAATTTGCCAGCACACCCAGGTAAGGGTTGTCCTTTATGGCGTGCATGTGTGTGTGTGGCCAGCAAAGCCTGTTGCACCTTAACATTTAAACAGCGACCCACTGGCTGTGCACCGGTGGTCTGTGCCCAGGGAGGTCTGTGTTTGCAAGGTTGCAAGCAAGAGAAGAAGGCAGCAGGGAGGAGAGACGAGACCTCAGAAAGCACCAAGCAAATTCAGGGAGCAGTGAGAATTGCCGAGAAGGATGTGAGCCGAATACCTAAAGGAATGGGCAGATGGAGGGAAAAAACAGCAAAGCTTCAAAAAGTGGAGGCTGGTTCCCAGTGCTTCTGCTCTGAGGACAGCAGGGATGCAGCAAGGGAGCACAACTGGCAAAGTGGGGGAAGCAGAACTGAGAGCTCTCATCCTTCTCCAGGGTATCCCGAGCCGAAGAAAAATAAAGAGAAAAACCATCCAGCAACCCCGCTGAAATTAGAAACTTAACAATGAACACTCTCCACATACAACTTGCCCATCTCTGTAGCCATGGAGACGGCTACAAATCTGTGTCAGCCAGAATCCGCTCTCCAGCTCCTAAAATTTATACGTAAAAGGAGGGAGTGAGGGCTGGAAGGCCTGGAGCGGAAAGGGGGAATTCCTCTGCACTGTTTGGCTTTGATGTGCATCACGTTTAAAGGCACAGGGGATTATCCGCACCTGATGCCAGATAAAGCGGCCGGCTGTACAGCAGCTGATGTGTGCTAGCCACGTTTCCCTCCAGCAGAGCATCTCCCCAGCCTCCCTAACGGCCGTGTCGAAATATCTCGGTGCCAGGGGTGAACCCAACACCACGGTGTTCCCAGAAGGCTTCAAAGCATCTGTATCATCCTGAAGGCAGCAAGCTAAGGCAGCATATCAGAGGGGATGGAAGGACCAGGAAAGCCAGGAAAGAAGCATCCAAGGGGTCTGTGCAGGAAGGATGTTGGTGGTCCCAGGAAGAAGGTTGGTGTCTCTGCACAGCAAAAAGGGCAGACTCAGAGAGGATTTCCTGCTGCCAGGGTGGCAGGAAAGAAGATGAAGCATGAAGGAGAAAGATGGAACCAGAGACTTGCTCTTCCTGCTCCGAGGTCACAGCAGGGACTTAGGGCATGAACAACGCACGCGAAGTTAGGCAGCCTGTTGGCTGGCTCTGTCTGCAAAGCAGGAAAATGTAGATGTCTATACTGCTGGGCAAGACTTACAGCCTCTTGGACTTGTAAGCAGGTTCTCAAATGAAGAGAGTGGCATGTTGAGCCTGTGACTATAAAGACAGATCACGGAAAGTTGCCCTTTCAGCTAGACACAAGCAAAGACAAAGTATATAAGGGATAAAGAACAGCCACTTCCCAGACCTTCAGGGAGAAATTCTCCCCTAGCTTGGCAAAATGCAACCAACTAACCAACGAACCAAGCCACCCACCCACTCAATCCCCAGCCCTGACAAGTACTAGGATTTGGGTAATTTTTACCTGTTCTGCATTTCCTTTTATTTCTTATTTGGGTTACTTTGGGTTGTTTAGGCTCATTTTTGCTGCTATGCATCTCAATCTTATCGGAGCTGAAGGCAGCACATCACATGAAACCAAAGGGCTGCAGGAAACTCAGGAGGAGAAGAAGAGGTTAGAGGACTGAAGCTCTTACAGCGATGAAAGAATACTGAAGACTACACCACCAACGCTAATTTATACCATGCCATCCTCAAAGTGTGGGTGATCTACTGAGTTACAAAGCTAGGAAGAGTTAGGACTGTTCTCAGCCCTACATCTTTGAAGACTCCTTGGAAGCCATTGTGCAAAAGGGAAACTACG
>NW_010397927.1:821-1941 GCF_000710305.1 Buceros rhinoceros silvestris | reverse complement strand
GTCCTGTATGAGCACACTCTACTTTGCAGTGAGACAGATGAAGGATTGTTACCAGGCAGCTCTCACTGCTTGTATCTGGGCACCAAGTTTCACCCAACGACTTCATGTGCAGACTCCAGCTGAGCAAGTTTGAGAGGCTGGACACTGAGTGAGGCCTCTGGTGCTGATGTCCTGACCAGGGAGCTGCTCCTTGCAGCTCTCAGTGTTTGACCCCAGAGCCTTTGAAGGATTATCCCTGTCCCTGCCAGATTCAGGCAGCCGGGACACCCAGGAGGCAGCTTGCAGCAGCAGAGGTGAGCTGGGAGAGGATGCCTCGCTCTGGGAGGGTTTCTTTCTTGAGGGACCTGGGCGCTTCCTCCAACCCTCTCCTGGCCAGACAATGACCATGACCTCTCTTTCCTTCTCTCACTCAACACCTGCTGCTGCAGCATCAGTGAACGCAAGTGGCTTGTCATTACCTGCTTCCCCCAGCCCACTGCACCACATGGAGGGCATGTCCACACAGCTGGACAACTGCTGTCCCACACGCCTACGTAGCTGGGAGGAGCAAGTTTTGTCAATCCATGCCTCCACCGCTTTTGCTACCCATGAATCCGGCTGAGCAAGCCCCAGTAGCCCCCTGCCACACAAGCTCCAGCATTTTGCATGTCTCTCTTGGCAGGACACAGCGTTGGGTGCCGAGGAAGCCATGGGAGGGCAGCTCTGTTGTAAGGGATGGCAGCAGGAGCCAGGAGCCCCAGCCATGAACAATGGAGGCAGCAGCAGACTCCAGGTGCCACATATGCCTGAAATAGGCCAAACAACAGCCTATATGGCCACCTGCACAAAGCACTTCTGCTTCACCTCCATCTGGAGGTAGGCCAGTGTCATGATCGGTCGGGACGGACAACGCGACAACAAAGCTTGTGTGTGCACAAAGCCTTTACTGAAAAGAAAGTGTGTAGTTTCTCTCTTACCACATTGCTTTTCACTTTTCCAGTGCCGTGTTTACTTTACGTGCCTTACTTGGATTGGTTTCAAGTTCACTCTCCTGCCCAGAGACGAGTTGGCTCTCCAATCACCCACTGACGCAGCCTCTCTGTCTCCTCCTAAACAACACACCTCCTGCTGCTGACTGACA
>NW_010397927.1:0-745 GCF_000710305.1 Buceros rhinoceros silvestris | reverse complement strand
TCTACTTAGGCTAATTCGGCTTCTCCCCGGGCCTGCCGGGGTGATGCCTACAGGCCAGTAGGACAGATGGCTGCCCAGTCTGCAGCCAGCCTTTGGGGCAGCTGCTGCACTCCATGTGAAGGGATGATGACTACAGGGAGTAGGTGGTCCTGTCTGCACAGTCCCCATGGCAGCACTACCATCTGCGCAGGTCATGTGCCCACCAATGACCACTCCTGGGCTGCCAGAAGCAGCTCTGCAGGCACTGACAGTGGACAGAGGCAGGATGCAGCTTTGGGGCCCTCCAACACCACCTCCTAGGACACCCTGCTTCAAGCCCTTCCCAACAGCCAACTCTGAGGAGCTCATTTCAGGAGCCAAGACTGACGAGGCACAGGCAATGCCCTACTCACTCTGCTGCTGCTGTCCGTGTCCAAGGATGCACCTTTGGGGCCCTCCAACCCCACCTCCTAGGACACCCTGCAGCCAGCCCTTCCCAACAGCCAACTCTGAGGAGCTCATTTCAGGAGCCAAGACTGACGAGGCACAGGCAATGCCCTACTCACTCTGCTGCTGCTGTCCGTGTCCAAAAAACAACGTGGTGTAGGTGCAGACCCTCAGCATCCTCCAAAACACACCGCATCTCCAAAAAACACCATGGTGCTTTCTAAAATGAGTGCTTTTCATGACCAAAGAGCACATCTCAGGAAATGCTTTCCAACACTGTCTTGGCAATTTGGGAAAGCCAAAGGAGAGGATTTCTTGG
>NW_010397925.1:402-16083 GCF_000710305.1 Buceros rhinoceros silvestris | reverse complement strand
GGTACCTCGGACCCTCAACCCGTAACAACTTGTTCGGTGTTTAACATTACAAAGTGCGAAAGTAAATACAGAGTTAGGTAATTTGCAGAACTGGGGTAAAAAAGAACAATATGTCAGTACTCAATACATGAAACTAACATATATAAGTACATATATAGTATATACAAGTGCATTCATAATGCTGTGGGAAAACAAAAAACAGTCTGCCACTGGTACAGGCTCTTTCCAGTGCTGTTAGAATTTCCTGGATATTTGGTCCTGTTTGGCCAGAACCTCTGGCAATGCTGACATGCTATCCCTTATCATTACAAGGCACCAGATAAACTTTCTGTCTTTGATACTCTTCACAGTATCTAACACAGGTCAGACCATTTCCTATATTTTGCTATCTGCAATGCTGCTAGAAGTGCAAAAGCCCTATCATGCAGATAGATAGATAACCAACTTGTTGTGAATTCCCTGCGTATGAGAAGCTCTAAACCATCACACACTGAACACCTCCGTCACTGAGGGAAAGGCACTATGTTATTAGAGTTACAGGCACTTGAGCAGCCTGAAGATGACCTATAGTCACTGGTTTTCTAACAACCCTCAAAGACAAACCTCAGTCTGGCTCAACCTCTTCTCTTATGATCATAAGAACTTGTATAATCAAAAGTCAGTATTCACAGAGAAAATTTCTATTGGGAAGCCCAAAATCAGTAAGAACACTTCGGTCCTGTGGTTTTCATGAAGCAGTAAAACATACCTCAGATAGATACTTCAGTTTCTTGAATCTCCATCACGTCAGCATTGAAATCTGGAAAATAATCAATCTGAGTGTAGAGAGCACTCCCACTTCAGAATGGAAAATATCCTGTTTTGGTCTTCCAAAAACACATTTTGTGACCATAAAGAAAGACTTTTCTGAATTTCTTATTATAAAAAAAGTAACAAATGCAGAGGGCAAAATTGAAAAAACTGCTTTCTATTGTAACATTAAAATTGGGCTTGATTTACCTGTTCACAAAAATAGTTATTACTGGTTTCCTCCATTTGAAATTGGAAAAAAAAATCTACTTAAATACTTATTGAACTGGAAAAATATGTCTGAAGTAGCCAAATTCATCATTCTGTTGTAGATGAAATGCAAAGGAACTTAGGAATATCACTGTTTCCAAACCAAAGAGACAAGGAGTGCTCAAATGAAAACAGGAAATGATGACTCTGTTATAAGCATGAGTGGAAGCAGGACACAGGTTCACCCCAGAAATTGCAGAAGTGGAAGACTACTGTACTCTGCCCCTGATGGGGAGTTGTATTCATGCATGACAGATCAAAATTCAGAATAATTTACAAACACTGAGTAATTCAAATATCACAGTGAAGCAGGGAGCTGTTATTTTCTCTCTGTAGGCTTTACAAGTTGCCTGTCAGAGGGCAGAGAGGTCAAATAACTTGCATAAGGCCATGGAAGAAAAAAAGTGTTTCACCTCAGTATTAGCTCTCAGTCCAGTGATTAGACAACTGAGGTATTCTTTTATTGACTTTATTTACTTTTTTTAATCATATCTATAAAAAAACCAATCAAGAGAATACACCTGCTGTTTGAAAGTCAGCCTCTAAATGATGAAAAGTCACTGCTCTACACATATTTTGCATATTTTCTCTCTTTTCATATTTATACTTCAAAATTTCTGTTTAAATACAGCAAGACTATATTTACATTAATGCCAGGTGTGATGCACTAATGGGTTATGGTGGAGTAAGAAAGGCACTTAATATTCCACTGCTTCTTTTACTTGTTTTAACATTGTTCATTTGCAGGAGACTGACCAACTACTTCATACACATTTGAGTGGAAATGAGGCAGAGCATACATTAGTAAAGGCAGGAATATAGCAAAAAGATGCAACTCTTTAATCAAGCTTTCTATTTAGTTGTAAACCCCCTTCTATGTTTTTTATCTCCATAGGACCACCCTCGAAACATTTGAACGTTTTGCAAACATATGCATGCATGCCAGTGCAGTAAAATCATATGCATATTAAGTGCGCGGGTAGTAAAGTGTAAGTACAGAACAACATTTCCATCCAAATAGAACACCCATACAAGACCTGTTGAATCTTTAGACACAATTAATACTGCTGTCAGTGGAAACAAAAAAGCAGAAATACATCACCTATGGTTGACTTATTGTAATAACTGAGCAGCTGTGGCACAGTAAATCTGAGTTCACAGTATCCATACTTCCCTTTACCTCCTCCTCCCTATTATAGAGAAGAAGACTGAGCATTTTCAGACTGAATAGAGAGGCAAAAACTAGAATGATAAGAAAGATGTCATAAAATATTGCTAAGGAGAAAAGCTTTGATGTAAGAGGAGCTATCTATATAAAATTTGTTTCACTGATTCACAGGGTATGTGGGTGTGCGGTCAATAATGTACCTGCTCCATCCACACAGCAGCAGCCAGAGGCAAGTCATCAGCTCTCTGCAAACCTACATGAGTGGGCTGTACTGCCCTAGGTAAGAAAGCCCACCAGAAGACCAGTATGCTAGCGTGGATCTGGGTGCATGCCTCACTGTGCAAATCAGCCCTAAGATAATACAATTACAGCTTTCTTCTTTCCTCCTGGAGAATCTTTCTCAGAAATGCAAATCAAACCTCAGACGTTTAATTTGCGTCCATACCTTCTCTTGGTTTTATGGATTCCACAAAACTGCGGTACAGTTTTATTGACTGACAGACTGATTTTATGAAATGTGCTGAGGAAGAAAACATATTTTGAACAACAAATTTAGTCTACATTTGTATGTAGATAAAAACAGATATTATTTCCAACCTAAAGCACTTCAACATCTCTAATATTTCAGTTTTTATAATGTCTATCTTTAAACATGCCTGACTTTCAAAATACTTAGCAGAATGCCTTCCTGTAACTTGATGTCAATGGATTACTCACAGCAAGAGTACCAATGTACCAAAAGCATAAAGGTAAGGAGATGCCAAAACTGAAGATGAGTAGATGAAGTGAAGTTCCCCAGTGCAGACACAATTTCTAGTAGAAAGACTTCTTTGTGCTTCCTTAGGTGTTGCAGGGACCCTTCTGCGAACCGGAGCCCGAAGTCACAGATCGTACACCAATATGATTAGGAATCATGCTCCGTTTATTGTAAACAATGTGCAAATATATATAGACACTGCAAACGTACACGCGGCTACTCAAACACGCTAATTGGTTAGAAGCTACTGTCCACGCGCTATCACTCAAAAGTTAATTGGCAATCCCGCGCACTGCATGCAAAGGTTCAGCCCCCCCTACACTTTTTCTCATACTTTTAGCATCTTGATAGCACTTGGTAAGGAATTTTGTTTTTCTCTCCAGGCAGGCCTTCAAGGACGGTTCCCAGGGTGGCTTACGCTGGGTTAGTCTCATAATCAGCACACCTGTCATAGCCTGGATTGTTCACGGCCATGAGAAAAACATCATGTCCGTTTTCCCTCAGAAATTCTTCCAGACTTAGGGACTGGTAACAACAGTTACTTCCTACCAACTTCCAATTTCTTTTTCTTTTCCCTATAGTTAGTACTGAAACTAACATTTCAGCATTTAGGCCTTTAGTGGATCGACACACTTTTGGACTTAAAGCTTCAGAGTGAGTTGAATGTGGATGGAATACTCCAAATATATATATTACACTTCCATCCCTTTTAAAATATCTTTAAAGTGTTTCAGCTCCATGGCCAGAAGAATTTGCATTCTCCTCTGGAAGGGCTTCAACAAAGAGTCCAGAGAATATTTACATCCTAGATGCTGTCTGGTTTAGCAGGTTGATACACTCATGAGGTGTGAAATATGCCTATGGATGTCTTGTGACTAAGAGAGAACTAAATGCAAGCCCCTTACATCCTGCATGGGTGAGCTAATCAAAACAGCTACTAATTAAAAAGTAGTATAATACATATAGTGTAAGCTACGGACATATTGCTTCAAATGTAATGGGATGTGACAGCAGCATTTTGTAAGAAACCCAAGACAACAAGATTTGAGAATAGCCCAACTTCACCTCCTGAACTGGGTCACTTACAGTAGGTAGGCAGACAGATGTTTAAACCAAATCTTCTAAAAAAGATTGTGTGAGAAACAAGGCTGAGCACCTCAGAGCATGAAAATGGGACAGCTGTTTTCGACATGCGTATGAGAAGTCCTGCCAGGCACCTACCTGTGAGACAGGCATTTTAAAGATCTTTCTCTTGGATGCAGGATGCATTTAAGTGTCCAACATCTCTCTTCTATTTTGCCAACAGACAATATTTTGTTGATTCTGCAGCACATTTCTTTCTAAACATGTGTCCTGGATTGAGCTAAAACTTCCTTGTTTTGGGAAATGGACAAATAGGAATTATTCCATGAAGTACAATAATTCCGCATTTAATTGGTTAGGGGAGTCAGGTGAACGTAACGTTACGTCGGGAGCCTTTAAAAGCAGCAGGCTGGAGGAGTGTCTTTCCTCTTGGACTCCAGATGGCTGCACAGAGGGAGAGCTCCTGCGAATCTGCTGGCCCCACTAGGCTGAGACCAGCCTGAGACCTGAGGGCCTGCACCTCCAGATGGCTGAGGATCACAGACTGTGAACTATTACTGCCCTGAGTCCCGTCTGAAATCGGGTGAGAATATTCGAACTCCCTGTCGTTTTGTGCAGAGAGCTTTCCTGCTGTTAAATTGTGCTGCGCACGGGGTTTCCCCCCCACCCTTCTCCATCTCGCCGCAGAAAGAACTTTACTTTTCTCTGCCTGGAAGCCGCTGCAAAAGTTTTTTCACTCCCACCTCGCTGCTGGGTGACTGCCAAGAGAACTGACCTTGAACAGACTGTTAAGAACTTTGGTTATCTGAATCCTCTTTTCTTATTTTTTTTTCCTTTCTCGGTTTGTGCATCTGTATAACACTGTATAGTTGTGTGGTTTTATTGTTTATTAAAAGTTTGTTTCAGTTTCCCGAACACAGACCGAGGTGTGAATTTTCTTTTTTCCCCTTAAACCCCTTCTCTCTCTAGCGAGACAAAGGGGATCGTTAAGGAATTTGAGGAGTTATTACCTCGGGACCTTGACCCTTAACAACATGCTTCCTCGCTCACTCAAAAAGGAAACATCTCCATTGTCATGAAAGTCAGGAAGACATATCTAATTGTGGCTGAAACTGTCGACCCAAGCTATTAAACAAAACCTCAGTTCTCTAAGGCAATACTGGGATTAGTTGCTTTTACTGTGCAAGTTTGAAATTTCTTTCTTAAAGCTTTTATTGCCAGTGAACTCCTTATACAGCAAAATACTTGCTGTACTACAGAACTTTCCTTGATTCTAAAATGATTTAAAATGAAATATATTGAAAATGTCTAGCCTACTACTCAACAGAAAGAAACGTTATTGGCATTTAGAAATGGAATTTTTACCACAAGCAGCAACAACATCCTTGTAGTGAAAAATATGAATTTAAGTGACAGTTGTGAGGTGAATGGGCTTTATTTTTCTCCATTGTATAAGAAGTAAATGGTGTTGAATTTCAGAGTACACGAGAGAAAAATTAGAAAATTAGTAGGTGTAATCCTTGCTTTGCTCAGTGGCAAAACTTTTTATTGTGCAAATAATCAGGATTATGGCAAGGGCTTGTTTTCAGCATCATAAATATATTTGATTTATGTTCTATTTGTCCTTAATAAAAGAGAACAATACTATCCACGTATGACTTTAAAAGTTCTTTAATATGGAAAGATATGATAACAAGATCCTGTATTTAATTTTCTATTTGAGTTCATTACTGAATATTGTTTTATGGCAACTGTCATTATAATGAAGAAGATGTGACATGAAAAGACCCCTTTTTAATCCATAAGTCTGAACAGATATTGTCTTTTGGTATATTGGAGTTTTTATGGGTTGGTTTCTTCTCAGTTCTTGTGGTCTGATTAAGCAGTGCTAGTGTAGGGCATGTTGAGCAAGGTATCTGCCTAAAGATTCTTTCATTCACGCTAGCTTTGTAGCTTTAAACATCCTACCAGTACACACTCTTGTCCACGAGCTGCTGTGACATTTTAGTCTATCTTTCGCATCATATCCTGTATGAAGTTCCATGTCATTTGTAGTTCTGAAAGAATTTTTCTGATATTTACTTATGGTTTTCTTCTTGATTCTCTTAATTTTTTTTATTTCTCCTAATATAACTTTATCATTCAGAATGAGGAGAAAATATAAAATCCTGATAAAACCTTTAAAAGAATTAAGAGTTTCCTTATTCAAATCCCTTTTCTGACTACCTCTTTTGATACACACTGTCTAGATACCACTTAGAAATATCCATAGAAAATTTACATGGAGAGTAAACTCACAAATAATTCAGTCAATTTTGATACTTATCTGTTCAAAAGCTTAAGAAACTCGGAAATGTTCTTTCTCCATTTTTCTCCTGTGGTGCCTTCAAAGTGCTCTAAGGTACCTCCACACACATTCACTATTTTGCCTTTGTGTTAAACTTGCTGCCAACTCGATTTGCTTTCCTAGTAGTTTGTAAACACATCTGTCCAGCAGTTCATTTCACATATTCCTGACAAATATTCAGGAAAATGTGACATACATTCACTATTGATCTTAAATGAAATTCCTTTTGGCAGTGAGGAGTATCCTGCCAGTTTTAACTGAAGAGCTTTAAAGGATTTGAAGACAAAATAATGAGAGACCCAGATGTCAGAGAGGAGATGTACACTTTCCTATACTTTTCTATTACAAGAATGAGTATATTATTTAAAAGATATCTTAACTAGTTATCAAATAATCCTAAGACATAGTCCAGTTAACTAGTGGTATGAATCAGCACAATTCTACAAGTTTAAATAGCATTTATGTGAGGGAATTTGGCCCTTTATTCCTAGTCCTCAGTACAGATATAACTAATACGTCTTCTTTCTGCAGAAAAATGCAAGTGTCGTTCAAAGGGCATCACTATTGAACTACAAGATTTAGAGTTGGATTCTGTTTTCAGCTGGGTTTTCAAAAGTACAGTCAGCTCAAACATTCAAACATAGCTCAGTTGTGGCATTGAAAATGTTAAGCAACATGAACTCCTCACATTTTCCAGCATTCTAATAGAAAAAAAGCCTTTTTACACATCTGCCCTCTGTGTCTTCAGCCAAAAAAAATAATGAGAATTTCAAAGTAACATTGACATCATTGACATTTAATAAATTCAGAGAACTGCAGAAATAAAACACAGCATAAATTTCTAATGTTATTATTGAACAAATTTTACTGTTTTATTAGAAGCATTATATAGCGCAAACATACAAATTATGCACACATTGGACATAGATGACATGTCCCTGTTTCATGACCACGCTCAAATCA
The DNA here is from genome assembly GCF_000710305.1 of Buceros rhinoceros silvestris. NCBI lineage: Eukaryota > Metazoa > Chordata > Aves > Bucerotiformes > Bucerotidae > Buceros > Buceros rhinoceros. The sequence continues at coordinate 8,706 of NW_010397925.1, read as the reverse complement.
TGCTCATTTATATATCAGTGAGATTGCTACAATAAGAAATGTATTTGCCAAAGAGAGAAACTTCTATATAGAAATATTGAATTTCTTTGACTGTTTGATGGTCTTTTCATTATTACTCTGGTAATAATTATTACTCTAGTCTGCTCTAGAATGCCAAACAATGCTGGTGAGAAAGAGAAATAGTAACAAGGTTTCTGTGAAGTTAAAGAACAACACTCGAAGGCTAATTAGTTTTAAAAATTAGTATTATTTTCAAGAACACAAACTCATCAGTATACTCACATACTCTACATAAGATTAGAAATAAATAAGACTTCCCAAATACCAATCTATACAGGTTTAATTACTTTCAAGTCTCCTTTTGTTCAAAGCACTGCATTAACTTCCAAATGAATTTTAGCCTGTTGTGAGTGAGCTGAGAGAATGAGATTTAGGCATGCTAAGCGGGCCTAGCAAGACAAAGACAAAACCATACAGACAGATGAAAATAAGTCAGATTTTTCTTTGCTGGAATATTTTAAGTTAACTAAGAAGAAGGAACACACATTCCATTTGCCTTTGCAGAAAGCCTTTAATTAAGTCCACTAAAATATTAATTCACTGTGTTCAAATGAATTTTGCCTATCAATTTTCAAGATTTAGCACACTGAACAGCCAAATCACTCCTCTGCACTGAAGGCACAGTTTAATTAAGTAAAAATATGCATTGAACTTATTCCTTCATAAGGCCTAGAGAAGTGGGTGGAGACAGACAGGACAATATTTAGGAGGGCTGTCAAAGATGGGTGGCTATGGCTGCAGCTTCTTGCAGTGACATAAATCACAGCTGGCTGCCACTCAGCTGGAGCCTGAGTAAGAATTCCTTTTCCTCATGGATGCCTTAAACATCCCTACTCTTGTCCCATCTCCCTTCAGCTTTCCTCTTTTCACAACTTCAAGTTCTCCCTTTACAAGACATCCTTACTCAACAGCATCACTACTCAAAAATTTTTCTTCCAGGACTTTGGCAGAACTCATGCTTCCTAAAGACAGCAGCGAAACATCACCCAGGATGATTTCATTTCTCTCTGTGGAACAGCAAGTTTACAATTTCCTTGCAAATGCACCATATTGCAACAAATCCAAAGGAGAACATATTTTCTGAATGTTTTCCTCATGATCAAAGTTTGTTTCCTGCAATTGCCAGATGCTCAGAACTGCAGCCACAGTTTACATGAAATATCCTGTTTCAGTAAGCAATGAATAATCACCAAGAAAGGATCCACCCTCTCCCTTTAAACAAAAACATTATAGCTTTATTTTGGGGGATACAGGCTTTACTAAAAATCCAGAACTAGTAAAAGATTAGGAAAGTTTCATAATGCCATTTGGCAGGTTGAGTAGATCACTGCAGATGTAACCCCTTGTAATGGTTTGTGTTATATTATTTATTCTTCTCCAACCTTAGTTAACCATCAAAAAAAGGAAGAAAATATTGCAAACAATATATTAATAGAGTAATGTCCTTGAACGTCTCTTCTCCTTAGTAGTGGAATGGCACACTAACTTGAATAAGTATTGTGAGAGTTACTTTTTCTTCTGTCAAAGCAAGAGGATTTTTCTCAGATGTCCCCGTAGTTTTGTACCATCTAGTTTGGAATCAGGCATCTCCCACCACTCCATCTGAGTGCTGTTACAAATAAGTCCAGCCAATCCCAGTGATTTAGCTGGGAGGGTGGATGCAGTCACCAGCTTTGGCAGGGAGTGAGGGATGAGAGCTAAGAAGGTTGGACACTGTGGGAGGGATGCCATGACCCACACAGGAGTGACCATATGCTGGATGCTTTCAGCTCCAACCCCATGAATATCTTGGGACTGAAAAGGAAAGAGGGAGCTGTGATGACTGGAGATAAGAGTACGCTGACATTTTCTGCAGGAAGGAATTGTTTTAAATCATTACTTTACAAATTTTTTTATAATAAAATTGAATTTAGAAGCTCCACCTCTTGGATTTTAAGTGTCCTCATCAGCTCAGGGTACCAAGGGCCTCACGCGTAGTGCAGAGAGGCCCTGAGCCCATGGAGCAGCCCATGGGGCAGTCCATGGGGCAGAACAGCACAAGCTAGCTCCAGATTTCCCATCACCAATACCATTTTCATGGCAAATCTTCCCAAAGCCAGCAGTTAAGCAACTTCCAAAAAACCTGTCACAAAACAGCACATTTTCTTGAAATGTTTCCCTGTCAATGAACTGAGGTTTCCTGGCAAGTCTTGTTTCACTGGAAATTTTTTGCTAGTTTTATTTCCAAACTGACAGTATTTGCTTACAGTAGATCTGTAGGTTTTGGATGTTCAGTTTCTTAGCTACCACATCATGGGTAAATGAATGAGCTATAGGGAAAATAAAGCCTTCTGTCCCTTATGCAGCTCTTCTCTTATACATTTGGAAAAATTTTTCTCTTTGGAGAGCCTCAAAGCACATTCATCTTCCCAAGATGCAAAAGCATCTGGTAGTACTGTGTTGAACTGCATTGACAGGTTACTAAGAGACCTGGGTTCTATCCGAGCAAATGATTCCGGCTTTAACTGACTCATGCAGGAACATAGCTCTGACTCCATGTAGTTCTGGTTACTACCTACAGACACAGCCAAAAAAAATCTCTGTTTAGGTCCCGTTAAAGTGAATTGCTAAATTGTGAGTCTCACCGTCAAATACAGAGGTTCCAAAAAGAACCAGTAACAGAAATCAATAACTGTTTGCCGGTAATCAGAGTAATTTTCCCCCCATATTTGGTGCAATATTAATGGAACATAAAATAGTGTAAATAATAGCTGGTTAATTTTAGTTCAAAATATTTTGTACTACAGGAAAAAAAAAACCCAACCACTACTAGGTGAGGTACATCAAAAGACACAGAGGCTTAAGTTAACCCCATTAGACTCTGGGCTTTTAATTGAGATATATTTATTGAAGGTTTAGTAATCCTAAACATTGTCTGTGGAGGAAGAGAAGAAATTCAGCCCATGTCAGATTTGAATAATAAAAAATTTTGGATTATTATTCAGATAACTTAGATATTTTCATTCTAAAAGACTAATAATTGAGATGATGGACACCTCAAACTGCTAGGGATCAGTGACCCTTTTTAAAATGTGCACTTTTACATAAAAACTTTATGCAATTCACTTTCCTAGATCCTTGATGAAGGCCATTTTCTTTCTATGATGATACGGAAATACTTTGTACCCTGAGTTCACTTCATGGGTGGGGCAGCTGTACCCTTCTGCCTCACCTGGGATATTCCTCACCCCTTGTAACTGTGCAGCTTCTCTTTTGCTGATGAACACATCCAGTCTTGGTGGGCTGCCTGGCAGAACAACCAGGTCATGCTTGCCTCTCCCTCTTCTTACTTTGGGTGTCCGCAGGCAGCAATAGCTAGGCAGGAAAAAAGCAAAGGCAGGAAAGACCTTTAAAGTATCCCAAACAATGACATGAAGCATGAAACAAAAAATTATAATTCAAAATAAAAATATTTATTGCAAAGTATGAATTTATTCCAAAAAACCCCAATCATCCTGGATAGCTGAACACAAAATCTTTGTTTACAGGTTTTAACAGAAAGAAAGAAATGGGATGCTTGATCTTTTCCAAACTGCCACCACCCTCTGCCTTCATTGCTCCAATATCATGTCACAGCAACTCCCACATATGCAGCTGCTATCTAACAGCTCAGGACCATATTTTTCCATCATTCCTAGCACAGTATTTCACTTGAGCTGGCATAGCATTGTCCTTGAGAAAGACATCTTTTACAGAAGCCAAGCTTATGCTTTCTAAATTGATTTCTAAAATTCACTTCAAAAGTTTACCCTCTGCTTCTATTTCTGACTTTTATCAATATTACATCTATAAACACAACTTAGTGCCATTCCCAATATTCACTTTCTGAGCTTTTCAGACTTCAGTGGTGTTTGGTCTACAGGCTCTGGGACAATAAAGTTAATATTGTTTAGAATGGTCATCTTATGTGGGCTTAAACAAGTTTATATAGACATTGTCTGTACCATCTATGTCCTCACATGAGTGATATGATGTGTTTGCCACCTCCATTGTTTTGTACTGGAGTGAATAATAGCCCTTTAGAAAAATATATTGATTTGTATTTACCACCGTTTAGCTACCAGTTATTTCCTAATTGTTCTACATATGCAGAAGGGCTAGGTATTTCAGACTTCTTAATTTACACAGATGTGTAAAGAGATCTCTGTTTAAAGACTATGCAATAACCAGTGGTGGTATCTACATATGCGAATCAGTGATTGTGATCACTTTCACAGGTTTCATCCTGCAAGATCCAATTAAGTTGCTCTATTATATATCCATTTCTGTAATTCCTGTTGTCTTCATTCCTATAATTTATAGATATAAGATATACTGTATATAAGACATAGATACATATATGACATAGATATATATATGATATAGATATACTGTATATAAGACATATACAGTATACTTAAATACACATATAGCAAGTGAAATTCAGTTAACAACCTCAAGTTTCATAAAGGCTTAAGAAAGCTGGTCTTTTGCAGCTTGCTGAGACTCTCAAGATGCTGTGATAATCAAGTCCCTTCATGCAAGGATTTGTTCTGAAACTATGCAGCTTGTTTAGTATTCTCAAGATGTTTTCACAGCCCTCCTTGGAGAGCCATTTATTTTCCAAATTAGTAGGAATTAACATACAGTATGGAGTTTCCTGGTTTTAGCTATCTTTTCACTATGTCATTTAGATTTACTTCAAATGTGAAGGAATTAATAAGTCTGTTTATTTTTTAATGTGCAAAGGTTGTGCTTATCTCTAATGGATAAAAAAATAAAGTATATTTCCCTTCTCCAAGTCATTTATGTCCTTGTTAATTTAAAAAGTCAATGAAGGCTCAGTTCATTTAACAAATTTGCTCAAGTACATGCATGAAAGGATCATTCATATTTTAAGATCAAATTAAACCACCGCCTCTTACTGAATACAGAAATAATAAGCAGAACCAAGTTTTGCACAATGCCTGAAAATATTTGAAAAACTAGTTTTTACCAGTCTTGCAACCCAAGGTTGGTATGAGATTTGAGTCTGCGACAATATTTCTTACTAGAAATTTTTTAATGCATACACACCTACACATTTGGCTATCACTGGAATCAAGAAAGAGAGGAAGAAAAGGACTGTGAAGTAAAAAAATTCCAAGTGTAAAAAACCCACAACTCCAAAGAATGCTTACATTCACAAGAAAACTATGAAGCTTCATGTCTTTTTTAACGAAGTTTTTTCAAAAATGTACAGGCTGTGTAAGAGCTTTTATGACATAAGCACTTTTCAGCTCCTTGGTTATCCGCCCCTCTCCTCACCAAACATCCTCCAACTCATGCCTACTTGAATCAGTCTATAACCTTGGCCTTATTACATCCATAGACTAGTACAAGTAAAGCCACAGTCCTCTGTCCCTGAAACTAGTTGTTTATTCATTGCTGTGATTGGCACAATTTTTATTTAGGCAGAAATCTGCTGTATTAGTTTCTCAAATATTTTTACCAAACAGTAGCAAGAAAATCAGGATTTTTTTTTAGTCGTCCAGACGATGGCAGTATTTTCACAATTTAGTTATCCAGTAGGAGAACATTGTTGAAATAACATATCTCCTCTTTAATTACATATTATAAAAAGCTCAGGTGCTTTGTCTTTCTCTGATCTTCAATTGCTCTCTTATTATCCCTTCCTTTCTTTGTACTGCTTTACTTAACAAAAAGAGCTTTACTTAAGATCTTGGTAATATTCCCTGAGTTACTCTGAAGTGTTTCCTGCAGTGTCTTTCAGCCAGTGTCGCCTCACTGATGTCACTTTTTGAAAAAAATATTGCAGAGCAAGTAATGCCTGGCTGGGCACAGATGCATGGGAAAAGGCAAGGTGACAGGGTACCGACTACGCTGCTCAGCGAGTGTGGAAGAAACACTATCCATGGCATGGTGACTCCTGCTTTGCAGCACTGAAGGCAGTGGGCCAGATTCAAAAACAGAGCTTCAAGGCACTTGAAATAGCCTCTTTACTCTGCCAAGAGCTTTGGCTGCCTGTGTGCCTGGGGCCAGCCCTGGTAGGTCAGAGGAAGAGCCTCGGATGGTTCCTCCCCATCTGCATTTAAGGAGAGGGCTCATACTCTTGCTCTTGCTCCACATGTCAAGGACCTGTGCTCCACCACCCTGACCTGCACCATCACTAGGGACCTGGCTGAGATTCCTAGCCCCATCACCAGCCCAGCTCTGCTCTCCTGGTTGAACATGCAATGTGATGTCCCCTCAGTGCCCCGCCAGCCTGGCCATCACCTGCAGCCCCCAGCTCACCTCTCTTGGTGGGGCAGTCACCCCTGACATCTGGTGTCATGAAAAGCTAAGTCCTTAAGAAAAATTTCCACTTTGTGGGTGAATTCCTCTCTTGACAAGATGAAGAAGCTTAAGCTGGCTGATCACCCAAGTCCACAAAAGCTCTGGAAAGCAGGCACTTCTCCACCCCAAAACGCCATGGGGCCAGCCCAGGGCACCTTGCCACAGCCCATTCAGCTGTGGAGAAGCAGATGAGACATGTCCTGCCCTTTATCAACCACTGCAGGGACTCAGGTGCATCTCAATATCACTGCCAGATGGATGCCCTGGTTGCAAAGCATCGTGGACTCTGTGGTCACCTCTGGGTAAGGATCATCTGGAAGGATAGGCAGTGGCTCTCCTGTCCTCCATCCCTTACCAAATCCGTCCCTTTGCTAGATGCTGATGGAACTCACAAGAAAATTGGAAACAGCTACTAGCCACATGTTGAAAAAGGAAATGAACATACATTTCCTTTAATAACTTGTGCAGGTATTGGGGAAGGGAGAGGAAAGGAGGAGATGAAAGTTTGAAACTTCGTTAGCAGCCAGGCTACATGCTCACTTGATACCAGGGCAAATTCAGTTAAAGCTAATGGAGCCATAAAATGTGTGGCCTATTCAGCTGCTGTGATAACACTAGGTATGTTCCTCCTTTTGACATCAGCATCCTTCACATGAGCTGAGAATACCAGGATATTCGCAAGTGTGTGAGGCAACAGGCCCCATGCATGAAGTTCAAAACGAAATCCAGCTGTATATGGTGATTATTGCCTCATATCATGCTACTCCATTACTAATTTATATTTGTTAATTGAAATAATAGAATAATAATCCACAGCCTGATATGAATATGTATACTTACATAAGACAGTTTTATTATTGCCTGTTGGCAACTCATCCTTTGCTAGCGAAGACAAGCTTTCTTTGCAGCATAGGGATCCCCTACTACAAGTTTCTTTTTCTTTAAGAACATGGTATTAGCCGTTGCTGGAGGCAGAATATTTGACTAACAAATAGTGGCACAGCATTTCCCCATTCCTGTGCCTTATGTCTAGCTCTCACCTGGGCTAGAGCAGCTAAAGTCACTTTTTCTGTCCACCTTCTACTGGTCATGCACGTCTCTACCTTGTTTAATGGGTTTATGGATCCACTCCTGCATAGTAGCCCATTCCCCTCCAGTTACACCAGAGCTAAACCCACCTTTTTTCAGGTACGATGACTGAAGGCTTAAAATTAATTCAACACCCTTATTGTGTGATTTGACTACACTTTTCTTACATATTTCTCAATCCAGTCATCATCCATAGATCCTGGATGTAAACTTCAGATTAATTTAAACCAAGATTTGATTACAATGATTATTACCACAGTTACAACTAATCCCGTTTAAACAAGGAGACTCATTGTTATTTACTTGCCTTAAACAAAAACCTTCCTTAAACTAACCTGCTACGGTTTTTGTTTTGTTTTTTTTAATGAGTGAAAAGATGTCATGAAGGATCTATCTTGCTGTTCATCACTGTGAGTCTCTCATTATTGTGGAATGGCTGCATCTTGTATTATTCCATAATAAGTGCTGCTACCTTCTTTTTAGTGGGGTGGACATGAGGCTTGCTGGCAGCAGGCAATGTCACACAAGGTGGGTCAGGAGCTTTGCCTGGGCTTGGGACAGACTTTACAGATGCCCTAAACATACCTCTTCCTTTCAGAGAATTCACGTTTTAACACAGACTTTCAATCAAAAAGAAACATCTCTTTGTTCAGTTATAAAACCACTCTAGTTAAAGATTAATGTCCCAAATGAAATTAATTTTCAGGTGAGGATACTGTATTTATAACCCATTTTTCATGTAAGCAATGACATTACAAACTAATGACAGAGTTGGTTACAGAATCACGGCTAGGGCACTTC
>NW_010397925.1:0-252 GCF_000710305.1 Buceros rhinoceros silvestris | reverse complement strand
GAATGCAGGTCATAATTTCTCTCTTTCTCACACACACACACAAAAGGGGGTGGGGACATGTGGCAGAACCAAGAGGAAAAAGAGAAGGGGCAAGCAGAAGCCCTGGTTACAGGTACTTCCCAGTGGCGGCCTGACTCTTTGCTTTAGCTTATGTTATAAGGCATGAGCTTGGGGAAAGCCTCACTGGGAGCAGCATGTCCCTGGTGAGGAATGAGGCTGGGAGAGTGTTAAGGATCGAGGGACCGAGGCAAT
>NW_010397924.1:0-11327 GCF_000710305.1 Buceros rhinoceros silvestris | reverse complement strand
CGGGCGTGCGCTGGTGTGGAGGCACGGCCCGTGGGGTGTGCGTGGCGGTGTGAGTCTGTGCCTCTGAGCGTGTAAACGCGTCTGCGTGCGGGCACAGCGTCTGCGTGCGGAACTGCCTACTTGAACGTACGCAGCTGCATGCCTGGGCTGTGCTGTAGAGTGCTTGTACATGCGTGTGTTTAGCGTGCACCGTGCATCAGCACAGCGTATGCGGGAGTGTCCGTGTGCAGGTGTACACCCGTGTCTGTACTTGCTCCCTCTGCGCAAGAGCACAGCCCGTGAATGGCTGCACACAACGTGCGTGTAAGGGCTGGCTCTCTGTATCCTTACCGATACTTTCTCTATTTCCATCTGGTTCTGCCTGCCCTGGCTAACTCCAGCCCAGCCAGGCTGTGGGAAGGCTGGGACCGAAGGAAGGGACCCGGCTCCTTGGTCCACTACAGAAGGTGGAAGGTCAAATCCCATCTTTCAGACAAAGGTTGTTCCATGTACTGCAGATGAGCTTGCTGTAGAATGGTTGATGACAAAGATGTGCGCAGATGGACAGTTAAGCAAGCCCAGACCAAGAAAAATGCTGAGAAAACACGATAGAACACTCACAGCTGTTGTAAGGTTGGCCTGTCTGAAAAGAAGATTAAGAAAAAGTTTAAGGAAGCTAACTTGTCATTTCATAGTGGGTTTTTTATGGTTTTTTTAGTTTGTGAAGAAAACTGTGGTATGTTTTTACAACTCCTTCAGCTGTAAACTAATTTTAAAAGGTGAAGAAAGGACACAGAGGTCTTGAGTATTTGTTTGAGTGGTTAACAGAGACAGGTGAAAGGTCAGTAATGGCTATGGTATAAATGGAGGTTAAGGCTAATGAAGCATTGTCCCTTGAACCTGACAACAAAAGGTTTCTGTGGAAATCACCATTTTCCTCCCAGAAGATTTATTTTGGTGCCCAGGGAAGAGACTCTTTAGGTTAAATACCTAATATTTGTCCGTGTTACCTAGGCAAAACCAAACACACCAGTCTTTTGCATATGCCAGTGGCTGGGAAGAGGAGAGAAGGGGTCATAATTAGTGCTTTTCCCAGTATGTTATTTCATTGACGAAGAATCTGCATTGCTTTTTAGCAGTATTGAACCCAAACATAGGTCTAAGTGCATTTAGTTAGAACTGTAAATAAAGCATATGCTCAAAAAGTAGGGTGAGATTCCCATTGTTACCAGTGAAAGATTTGACAGATGACTAGAACTCCGAAATCCATCTGAGATAGTGTTATTAATACTTAAATTTGCTATATCAGCTCTGAACAGAAGACTGGGAAATGTCTTAATCTCAGCAGCCAACTCCATAGTCCATTAGACTTGTGAAGGCTAATTTTGGCAGTTGAAAGTTTGTGGAGACAAATCATAACAAAACTGACCAGATTTAGACATGCCAGTAGGATGTGTTCCACTAGGATCTTTTTCAATCCCAGTGGGATTTGAGGGTAGATAAAAGTGTAATTTAAGCAGCTGCTTTGACAGGCAACGCTAGGAATTTAGGATTTTTTCCCACAAACGTGATCATCACCAGCGCCCACCAGGAGCTGCATGCGGTTCTGATCTTCTTCTAGGAATTGTTTGTAATTATATTCTCTGAAGATTTCCCTATATGAGACAGCAGGTTAAGTGAAAAACAGAATGCAGATTTATTGTACGTATTTGGTGACTTTGGAACCAATGATGAGTTACAGGGTGGGTTTTAAGTTATGAAATCAAGAGCCTGTGTTGGTCCCCTGTTGAGAAATGAAGGGTTGGCTTCAGGGACAGTTCTTTGGTGCGAGGAATTCTATAAACCACTGTGATTGTTACAGAGCTCCCTGGTAGCATTTGCCCTCTTTTGACAACTTTGAATTTCTGTGATGGAGCTAAAATTTAAGACAGTTCTGTATACTAGAAAGTGTGGGGAGAAACATATCTCCTTTAGGGACCCTGGCAGGTCAGGGTGAATGGTTGGACTCCGTGATCTTAAAGGTCTTTTCCAACCAGATGAGCCTGTGACTTTACAAGTTTGAAGTTTATGGATTAACTTTTTGTGCCATCTTACATGAAGTAATCTGTCTTATCTGTGAAATGCTGAGTTTCCGGATCATTTTCACAAATGTGAAGTCTCTAGTACAGGTCCTGCCAAAAGATTGGAGATATCATTAGGTTTTTCTTTTCTTAAATTGCGTGTGAATTATTATTGGAAAGAGTTGCCTGAGATATTAAAAAACTTACATTCTATGTTGAATTCAATAGTTTGGAGACTCAAGCAGTATCACTTCTGAGTTGTTTTCAATCCTGGACGCATTTCACTGTACCTTTTGAAAGAGTCTAATTGCTTTGTAAAGTCTCTTACCATGTTACTTCAGTGGTAATTAGCCATTAAATGGCCGTTAGGGATTGCTGTGTTTGGTGAGCAGTGATTAACGTCCATAGCTACCATTTCTTAAAAATGTGGACCATTCTTAGGCAGTGATTATGCCTGTGTTTTAGCCTGTTCTTTCCTGTGTTTGCAGAAGTACTGTGAAGCCAGTAAGATCAGCACTCAACATGCTTGGTTTTCTGTGGTAGAAGAACAAGCATCGCCTCAAGATATCTAAACAATTCAAGATCTTTGCATTTAAAGAGCTGGTCCTCTGGGATCACTAATCTGAAGTGTTCACTGAAGCCCAGGAAACACTTCTCCCTGCTTTTCTTTGATGGCTGGTTGCTATCCCGTTTGGCAGCCGGCTGCGGGTGGAGTTTCTGTTCCCTCTCTTGCGGTGCCCGTGGTGCTTCCCTCGACATTGCACGAAGTGGCAGATTTTCTTCATCCCTGCTGGCTGAGCACAGTCAGATGACTCAAAGCTGTCACGAGGGGGTAGCAGGAAGGATGCATCAGGAGCTGTGGCATTGATACTGGTTTTGCTTTTTCTTCTATGAAAAAACACTCCAAATTCATGGTTTTTTAGAGTACCAAGTAGGAAACACAGGAACAAAAGGCTATTAGTTGTGACAACAATGTTAAAATTAAGTCTTAGGTGTGGTGTTCTTTTTTGTTATTTTGGCTAGTAGGGATTTGGGACATCACAGGCCCTTTCTTTTGTTTAGTTTGGGGCCCTTCTGTAGCAGTGTAAGGTACCTCAATGTGCCTTACTTGTGAATAATAGAAAGCAGCTCTTCAAGTCTTAATACACAGTCTAGTTTTCCTTTGGGTAAATAAGATCCATTTTCCCCACTTCTGTCCATTCTCTTTTTTAAAAGCTGAGATCCTTTGTAACGTGTAGGAAATTTTTATGTAGTTGATGATGTAGGAGGATCTGTCTCTATTTCCTGCTAGTATTGCCTAAAAGAAACAGTGTACAAATAAACCAAATAACTGGTTTTCCCCTGTGAAGGAAGCTGACCTCAAAGGTGCTTTTCATTGATGAAGATCTTGAGGAAATGCTACATTGTGCACCTACAAGAGTTCTAAAATCACAGATATCTCTTTCTTGCTATTAGTAAAATATTTGGCATATTATGAAGCTTAGTACATTTTTTTTTTTTTTTAAAAAAAATGTATGCCCAGCTGTGCCCAGGCACTTCAATGTCTTGCTTGGAGTGTTCATATCAGATGTTCTGCTCACGATGCCTCTGGTGAGTGCATGTTGCTGTCGCAGAGCAGAGATTTAAAAGGATCATTGAGACCCCAAAATGAAAATCCACTTAATTGTACGCGTCTAGCCACACTATTAGCAAGTTAGAATTGTGAATTTGCACTAGTGGGTGTCACACTGTAATTGGAATGTCATTATATTCTAATCTCTAGAGAGGCTTCTTGGAATGAGAAGTTAATAAGCTTTATTTTGTTGTTTCCGGAGAAATGCTGTGGTAGTTGCTTCATGCTAAGGAGGCTTTCTTTGGATATTTATGAATTTGTGTATGCTGTTAGAATGGTCTATAGCCATGCTGGGTTATGTAATTACATCTTTAACCCTCTTATGCAGAAGGGTTAATTTCTGTAATGACAACTTTTCACCAGGGCTGTTAGGGTGGACTGCTGCAGGTCTCTTACTGAGCTGTGCAGCTACTGCTGGAATTTGGAGCAAAAGTGCAGTAAGAATTCAGAGTAGCTACCAGGTGAAACTGCTGTGTCCTGGCTCCCTTTGTGAAAAGTGGTGGGAAGAGTGACTCTCTGACAAAGAAGTTAGACACCTTTGAAAAAATGGTTAAGTCTGGGCCTCTTAAATGTAACCAGTAATCCAGGTATCGTTCTGAAGGATTAATGTTCTCTGCCCACCAAAAATAAACCTCTAGCCTTGCTGAACACGACCCTGTCCCTTTTGCATTGCCCCCTTCTCTGCCAGCATGGTATGCTTAGGTTTTTCTTTTTCCATTCCTGTTTAGCCCCTGGTGCTGTATGTTATCAGAAGTTCCTGAATACAGACCGTGCCTTGAGTGGGTGTGCAAGAAAGCACCTCAGAATGATGAGAACATGTTTCCTGCAATGTCAGAATGTTTATTGTGCTCCTTGTAGAACGTGTTTCACTTGATTCTGGTTTTGGATTCTCTACAGGCTTTAAACTGTTTATAAATCCACTGAGTGAAGAAACAATTCAGTTAGAAGTGTAATAAATCTGAGGCTGTTCTTTTCATTTCAGTAAAACTTTAATGAGTGGTTTTTTTGTTTATTTTCCCTGTCCTGTATTAAAGGTGGATAGCAGAGCTGAGTCAATTGACAAGAAAATCACTAGACTTGATGCAGAGCTAGTGAAGTATAAAGATCAAATGAAGAAGATGAGAGAGGGGCCCGCAAAGGTAAGAATTTGGGATTTAAGCATGAGAGGATGTGATGCACACTTCTTGTCATGTAATGGGGTGATTTAGCCAGTTGTTAAGGGTCGAGGGACCGAGGTAACAACTCCTTGAATTCCTTAATGATCCCCTTTGTCTCGTTAGAGACAGAAGGGGTTTAAAGGGGGATAAATAAAAATTCACACCTCGGTCTGCATTCGGAAAACTGAAACAAACTTTTAATAAACAATAAAACCACACAACTATACACTACTATATATATAGGCACAAACCGAGAAAAAGGAAAAAAACGAAGAAGAGAGGACTTAGATAACCGAGGTTCTGTAGGAGTCTGTTCAAGGTCAGTGCTCTTGGCAGACACCCAGCGGCAAGGTGGGAGTGAAGGCCTTTGCAGCTGCTTCGCCTACTAGATATATAGGCACAAACGGAGAAAAAGGAAAAAAACGAAGAAGAGAGGACTTAGATAACCGAGGTTCTGTAGGAGTCTGTTCAAGGTCAGTGCTCTTGGCAGACACCCAGCGGCAAGGTGGGAGTGAAGGCCTTTGCAGCTGCTTCGGGCAGGGAGCAGAATTCTTCTCATGGCGAGACGGAGAAGTGGGGTAGAAACCCCCGCTCGCAGCCGATTTAATAGCAGAAAAGGTCTCAGCACAAAACGACAGGGAATTCGAATATTCTCACCCGATTCAGACAGGACGGGACTCACGGCAGTAACAGTTCAGAGTCTGTAGTCCTCAGGTTTCAGGCCTGGTTGGGCCTCACAGAGCCGCAGGAGCTCTCCTCCGTGCAGCTGTCCGGAAGTCCGAGAGAAGGATCCACCCCCGAGCTGCTGCTTTTAAAGGCTCCCGACGTAACATTACGTTCACCTGACCCCCTTAACCAATTAAATGCGGAATTATTGTACTACATGGAATAATTCTATTTGTCCATTTCCCAAAACAAGGAAGTTTTAGTTCAAACCAGGACACCAGTTCATCAGGTTCTTGGAATCACGTCTTGCCCTACTGAGGAGATGTAAGATCCTGCAGGATTATTTTTGCTCTGCACCATCTCTTAGACATGCATCTTTGGGCAGTGTTTTCACCGGTTTTTATTTCTTTCAAAGTATAATGTAACTCCTCAATGAGAAGTAACTTGCTTCCATTCTTCCTTCTGTTACTGGAATTAAGTCAGAGAGGTTGTTTTGTTCATCAGCCAAAAAAAGAGTGCACTACGCAGAAAGGCAGTAGGAAAACCCATCTTTGAAAAGAGATGAACACATAATAAAAAATGTATCTAATAGTAAACAATCTAATATAAGCAGTATTTTTAAAGTATCTTTTGCACTATTAAAAATTGTTGATGAAAGACGGTTCTGGTAGACTAAGTCTGACTTTGTATTGTGCTTATCAAAAAATACGAGAAGAATTAAAAATCCAGGAATTGTGGAAGTATATTCTGTCAGAGGCTTTACATGCAGGCTTATTGGGTTAATCGTTAATGCAGGACAAGCACTGAATGTGACCGTTGTTAAACCGTTTGCACTAATAACTGAGGAATCTTTTGGAAAACTGAACTGTGATACGTTAGGTTTAAACAGTATGATCAAGAGTAAAGGGAAGTATTTTTCCTAACGTAACAATATCGTGTCTTTCAGAATGCAGTAAAGCAGAAAGCGTTGAGAGTATTAAAGCAGAAGCGAATGTAAGTTTAAACCGTTCTCAGTTTGGGATTAATGAAAGCCTGTTTTCCTTAAGGGGGGTGGCACACTTTGATTTATCTTTCCAGTACTCTTATTTCTGAGTGTTCTTTAAAGAAAAATGCTGAACAAGCTAGCCAGCATATCAGAAGCACTCACAGAGTTTGTATCAGCATGTTTGTGCCTTATTTGTATGTGAGTATATAATTTTGGACTGGGACAAGGTGACCTAAATCTGCTCATTATTAAAGCTATGCTTGGCTCCTAAACTTTCTGAAAGAGTGCTTCATTTTCCATTGTTAAGTGCGTACTACAAATTGTGTCCTTGAAGATCTTGGCTGGTCTGGTTTACTGGAAACTTACCTGTTTTCTGTGGACACCCTTCAGGACTTGATGACATCTAGTGCAGGAAATTGTATCTATTAAAAAACAAACCAAACCCAGAATGGACAGGATAGATGATTCACTGGTCGGGTCTAGTCTAGTACTGTCTTGTATTTGTGGCTGGACACTTTTCAAAGGAAAGAATGCCTGAACATGGCAGGCGTTCAGGAGTGCTTCGCTGGAATACTGAACTGCAGATCTCGTAGCTCTATCTGAGCCAAAGCTCATATCATCCTATATTTCACATCCATCAGATGGACTGTATGTACCTCTGCAGACTTGCTCAATTACTTGTTAAGTATTTGTGAAGTTTTATGATCCAAAACATTCTATGATATGGAATGGAATAGTTTAGTTAGATGTTGTGAAATGGACTGCTTGGTTGGTTTTTTTTTCTTTTTTTTGACTATGCTGTCTGCTAATTGTAGGTGACAGTTGTTCCCCTGTTTACAGTCACTGGGCCTTTCAGACTATTGTCATATCTCTCAGTCCTCTCTTTTCCATCTTGTTGAAGAGCAGTATATTTAGTCATTTCTTGTCCAGAACTGTGTCGTATTCGGATCATCCTTGCCTTGCAGACCTCCTGCCTTGGACGTTTGAAGGACTCATTGTTTTTATGCTTCCATTTTTATGTTTAACTTGACATATTTTACATTCTTGACTGGATACAAGTTTAGCTTTGACCACGAGGATTTTTTTGAGTTTTAAAGTCTTCCTTTTCTTGGTTAGCCTTTACCATTGCCTTTTGCTACTTTATCCTCCCTGTCCTCCCTGCCCTGCACAGCTCTAGTGCAGAGCCATTGTGTTCTGGATCACCTGCATCTCTTCCATTCTGCAATGGCATGCATCTCTAGCTTATAGTGATTAAAACTTTTGCTATGTCCTTGCCTACTGAGTAAGCCTATAAAAATACAGTATTACTGTCAGTTAAAACAGAAGCTTAGTTCAGGAGTAGATTTAAATACACAGAAATGCATAATGGCCAGATTTTTGGGAAGCTGTTTATTCTGTGATTCTGTATAATAAATTAAGAAAAAGTAATCTGTTGCTATCTTTATACTACTGCTGATGATTTTTCAATTTAAAGGGAATTTTTGTGGCAATAAATAGTGTGGTGTTTTAAAGCCATTATTTGCATTGTTTTTAACAGGTATGAACAACAGAGGGATAATCTGTCACAGCAGTCTTTTAATATGGAACAAGCTAATTACACTATTCAGGCACTGAAGGATACAAAGACAACGGTACCACTATATTAATAGCACGTTTGTTTCATTTGTGTATGCAACCTCAGATACGAGCATGTTGTTTGACTCTATTCTAGGTTGATGCAATGAAACTGGGGGTGAAAGAAATGAAGAAAGCTTACAAGCAAGTCAAAATTGATCAAATTGAGGTGAGCTTCTATTGTCCATATTATTACAGAACATAAACAGTATACTGAAATAGTGACCGGTAGACTGTGTCACTGGCAGGTAAGCTGACTGTTCTAGTTCACATCAGTTTGCCTCTCTGATTTATGGGACCACCATCGTAATTCCTTTCCTGATTTCACTGTTGTTGCACAATCAGTAGTTGGCCTTACTGCACTAATTGTTGTTTCCTTGCTGGGCTAATCTTAAATCTCTCCCTTCCTTTCCTCTGCACTTCAGCATAAATGTTGGTGAATACTTCCTGCTGTGGCTTTTTTTCCCTGTTTTTTTTCTTGCCTGCACTGCTCCCTGTATTAGCAACATGCAGATTGGTCCTTTGTTCCCCCAGTTCAAGGTAGTGCCTGATGTGAAAAAAAAACCCCCACCATCCAAACCAAAACCACTGCACCCTGCCCAAAAGAAAACCCCATAAACAAACAATTTAATCTCATAAGGTTTGCAAGTCCTGGCCCTATCTTCAGAAGAGGCGTTAAAACCCCCATAAGATCTCTGCACGTAAAGTATGCTGCGCTTAAACTCTCAGCAGATGCCAGTGCTGACCTCCTTTAAGTTCTCTTTCCTGCGCTGTTTTTCTGTATGACCTGCACTGTAAACCTTCAGGCAAGCGTTGTCTCCGTACTTGTACCCAAGTATGGTGCCTGCAGGTATGGTGAAGCATCTTCTAAATTTTGCTGGGGCACAACTCAGGTTAGTGTTCATTCTCCAGGCAGTAGATTTAATTTCTCTAGATTTTATACTCTCCTGCTTTTCAAGATAATGCTGAACTCTCGGTAATTTATTAGAGGTTTTCAATTTACCATGAAGACGTAAAACAAAAGGATTTTGCAGAGGTATTGTTTCAAGGTTCCTCTTTTTCTAACTCATATATTTATAATAATTTTAATAGTTGTTAAGGCCACGCTGTAGTACTGAACGCCTGCATCTTGTGTTAATGCTGCTTCAAAAAATGGTTTATGCATTAAAAAGTTTGAGTGCCTTGCGTGTGGAATTATTAAACTGATCTTGATTACGCTCTGATAAATTTAACTATTAAATATGGACCAGTTGAAATTGTTTTGTGCTTCAGGACATACAAGATCAGTTGGAGGATATGATGGAAGAAGCCAATGAAGTCCAGGAGGCACTGAGTCGTAGCTATGGCACACCAGAGATTGATGAAGATGACTTGGAGGCAGGTCAGTAAGGCGGAGGATGATTTTTACATTTCTGAATGTAAAAATCATAATACGGTATTTTTTAGTTTCATCAGTCAAATACCTTAAGTGTGTGTTTTAAAAAAAAAAAAAAAGTCATAACCACCTTTTCGAGATAAAAGCTGCATTTCCTTTCCAAGCAGTGATGAGTGTGAATCAGTCATGAGAGATTCGCTAATGCGACAGTGAAGGGAGGAAGGTTCTCTCTTTCGTGTGCTTGTTGCTGATTGACTAAGGCAAAGGGGGTACAGATGTAAGCGTTGTGTTTGAACCTTGCTTCTCTGTAAGAGCAACTTCTCTTTTGCAAAAGGAATTCCTTGCACAATTTCTCAACCAACTTAATTCAATTTCAGAACTGGATGCATTAGGTGATGAGCTTCTAGCTGATGAAGACAACTCCTACTTGGATGAAGCTGCATCTGCTCCAGCAATCCCAGAGGTCACTCCTACCGATACGAAAAACAAAGTGAGTCCTTTGCTCTGAAAGCAAAATACATTTTGTTGTTGTTTTGGATTAATGTGGTTGATTTGGAATCTTTAGTATTTTGAACAAAAAAATGTGCTTTGTGATTTCTATATTTTGGATGCTATGTATGAGGGATTACAGTGTATCGAATGCTCTTTAAAATACAATGAAGGGCTACAGCGGCATTTTAAAACTCCTGACACAGTCAGACTGCAAGTAGATTTCCAGTGTACCATTATGGCTCCTAGTAGTTATTCTTAAAAATGTAAGCAAGTCTTCCGTATGTCTGTTTTTGGGGCTGTAATACAGCTCTGTAGTAAGGAAGAACACTGATGCTCTTATTTTGCTCCCAGCTGTCACACAGTGAGGATTCTGTCACCTCACTGAAACTGAAAGGAAACTTTTGTGAAATGTTCTGGTTGGTAGAGAGTCGTTAATCTGTTGCTTCCCTGTCTTACAGGACGGTGTACTGGTGGATGAATTTGGATTGCCAAAGATCCCTGCAACATAAATGCTTCAAAAGCACAATGGATATAATGAACTACACTTTAAAAATCAAATTAAGATTTTTTCTTCTTTTTTTTAAATCCTGGAAAACTTGTCCTTCCAGCGTAACCTTAATAGCACTACACCCTAG
Organism: Buceros rhinoceros silvestris; assembly: GCF_000710305.1. Taxonomy (NCBI): domain Eukaryota; kingdom Metazoa; phylum Chordata; class Aves; order Bucerotiformes; family Bucerotidae; genus Buceros; species Buceros rhinoceros. The sequence goes on along the minus strand of NW_010397924.1, from coordinate 752 downwards.
AATGCAATACGAATGGCTGGCAGTGTTTCTCTGAAGAAAGGTGTTCTACTGCTGACTTTTCTATTAATGGAGATTGAGCACAGTTCCCTTCAATGGAAGCAGTCGGTCTCATAGGTTTTGATTTCTATGTCTTAAGGACAGTGTAATATGTGAAGCATAGTGGTGGCTGTTGGTAGCTGAGGTTTATGTTACTGTGTATTGTTTCTCTTTCTTGAAACTAAGACTGTATGTTGCTGCTTACTCTGTAAAATAGCTCCCTTATTACTATGCTCATTTGATAAAAAAATTGAAAGCAATTTTTAAACTATTTCAGTCTTGAGACTTTTATGCCACTGTACTAGTAGCCTTCTTGAAAGCTGTAATACATAGGGTTATCGTTAACTTAATGTGTTCTGCGGAGACATAAAATCATGTAGATGAGCTGATCCTCCTGTGTGGTGTTTCTGGCGATTGATGTGGTGTGAACCTCCCTGCTGTTCTGATCGGTGTCCTGTGCTGTTGGAGCAGCGGTCCGGCAGGAGGTGGAGTCTGCTGAGAGCCCCTGGCGCTGCCCTCTGCAGCCTCAGCTGACGCCAGGCTTGCTGCGGCCCTGTCTCTGCTGCTGTCGGGAGTCACTCAAAACAGCCTCCTGGCGACAACTGGCCCAGGAGGAGCTGCTGGATGTAACTGTCTGGATGCAGAGGCGAGGCTGGTGTGGCGGCTGGGCTCCGGTGCCGGAGAGCTGCTGTCGGGCCCGGCGCTGGAGGGTCACA
>NW_010397923.1:0-740 GCF_000710305.1 Buceros rhinoceros silvestris | reverse complement strand
ACCTGCCCCAGCTCCGCTGCCCTGCTCTGGGGGCAGAGCAGAAACTGCTTAATGGAGCAGGAGCGATTATGAATGGCACGAGCCCAGAGAAAAACCTGCATTCAGAATGTCTTTAATTGAGTAACACTAAAACTTCTTTACAGTGTCATGGCAATCTACACTTCACCATCTGCTCGAGTTTTGCTCTGCCCCCATTTCTCAAATACAGAATAAAAATGACATTTTAAAACGGAACACATGGCTGTTTCTACAAGACTTTGCTGCTTCAAGTGAGCATTTTTGCCTGTTGGTCTTGTATAAACTTCTCAGATCACAGAATTCTTCCTTTCCGTAAGAATTTTAAAAGACAAAGCTCTCTGCTCCCCGCCTCAGGCCCTCATCACACCTCTAGGTGTGCTCCTGGTGTAGGATGGCCCCTTTCTGCCAGGCTCAGGAAGCACCCAGAAATGGAAAGTTGGGGGGAAAAAAAGAAAAAAAAAAGGTACATTGAGTTATTTTAGGAGTATCTGAGTGTATCGACGTTGAGAGGTTGGTTAGCGAGAAAGATTCTATTTGGAGCAGGAGGATGCATCGAGCATCCGCCCGGGCTTCGGCAGGCACTCTGCTCTGCGTTGCACACGGAGGGAGGGGGGGCGTTACGGACCATCGAAGAAACTGTTGCTGCGAAAGACGGAAGAGACGATCTTCCCGGTGGAGTTGATGGTGCCTTCACTGTCTGAGCTGGACTCCGAGTCGCTGCT
>NW_010397922.1:461-902 GCF_000710305.1 Buceros rhinoceros silvestris | reverse complement strand
GCAGTTTGGGACCTTCCACGAACCGCGCGCCCCTCCTACAGACTATGGGCAGATTAACACAGCAGCCAGGCTCTTGCAGGCAGCAGCAGCCTTTTATAACCCTCTCCAGGCTCAGGAGTTAGGAGGGGCCGTGGCAGCACCCTGGCAGTGAGCAAGGATGTTTGGGTGTCATTTTTCATTAAAAAAATCCTCTAATAATTATCTACACAGGCTACAAGCCTCGAGGGGCCCCTATTTGCCCTGCACAGGGAGCAGGCCAGCACTCCTGGATGGGATTTTAATTTGGAATTAACTTTGTCACTGAATTTAGGAAAGGCCCATTGCCAGGTTTACGGTGTGTCACGGCAGAAGGGCCCATTCGAACACAACAGGAGCTGATGCCTCCCTCCGGGAGCCACCAGAGCGCCACTGAGCTGCTGGCGGCAGAAGGGCCCTGCCACA
>NW_010397922.1:0-270 GCF_000710305.1 Buceros rhinoceros silvestris | reverse complement strand
ACAGAAGCGGCGGGCGGAAGAGGCGCCCGGCCACAGCCAGCGCCGGGCAGCAAGATCAGGGCAGCACTTTGGGAAGGGAGAAGGAGAATTGTTCCATAACCCCACTGAGCAAATAACAACCCTCGCAGAGCTCCGGTGCCATGCCAAACACAGATGGACATGAGGCGAGCGGCACACCGCTTCAACGGCTCTCCCACCTGCACCAGTTAAATCCAGTCTAATTCCAGTGCCTGCAGCAGGGCTACTGCTCACGGATGGCTGTAGTGAAGG
>NW_010397921.1:15637-17184 GCF_000710305.1 Buceros rhinoceros silvestris | reverse complement strand
CGGGAGCTTGCCCGTTTCTGACAATGCAGATGGGAATCCGGGAAGGAACAGAGGTTACAGGGCGAACGGCAGGAGAAAGGTTGGAGCTCAGCCCATTTCCAGCCAAAAGAGCCACAGAATTTACCCGCCTGAAAGAGAAGCAATGTGACCAAAGTCTGCTCTTGCCTTTGGGGGGTGGGCGATTTCTGACGGAGAAACAGAAGAGACCTGTCCTCCGGCATTCAGCAGAGCAGCTCCCTGACTTCCAGGGACACGCTAACACAGCAGCACCTCCCTGCATCAGGAACCCGAGAACTCCAGCCCACAAAGCACTGCCTTCATTCCCCCTGCCAAAGAGGGCAGCCAAGGCCAAAAGGCTCTTCCTGAGCAGCACAACCATCCTCTGCGGACTGCTGCCAACAAACAGCAACAGCCGAGAGTTCCTCCCTCTCCAGCAGGTATAACACCCCCAGCAGAAGCCCAGGTACCTGTTGCTACGCGAGCCCTTCCTGAGGGGAACAGGACGCCAACCAAGAGCACTCTAGATTTTTTACCGTAACTCCCTGTCAGGTTGCCAAAGGTATTAAATAATAAATCTGCTTAGTTTCAACCATGACCACAGTTCCGTGAGCCAAGTGAAAACAGCCCACTGCAGGTGGACAGCACAAAGCACTACACCCAGCCCCTGGAGAGGGCACCCTGCCCTGAACAACACGCGTTCCAGCTGTACCGCCACAGACGTACGGTCCCCTTCCGCTTAAAAAAACCACTGGCTGTGGCAGACTCACTAGCTTAAAGGTAAAACACGCTCTTGGCTCTGAATTTGGTGGTACAACATTGATGTATTCTACCTTCTGTTAAAACGCAGTCTTGGTAGCTATCCATGTCTGATGCCGTAATGAAAACCAACCTGCTTCCACAGACCACGAGTCACACTAAAGGAGAGGAACTGTGAACTGGGCATGCCAGCAGGGCTGAAACGCAAAACCTCCTGAAACAGAAACGATACGCACAGTCCTCAAGAATACTTGGTTCGGATTAGAAGAGGGGATAAGTATCTTTAAAAGAAAGCCTGATCCAAAGCTGATGGAAGGAATTTTAAGACACCCTCCCCCGTCTGTTCCAGTGAGCTTTGGATCAGGTCCATGGCAGATGGCTCGCAGCCAATTCATAGGCTTTAAATTCAGGAGGAACAAACACAGTAACTTCCAGAGTAACTTTTAGAGGGGTAGTTCTAAAGAGACAATTCGCTCTCAGCGTTTCAGTCCACATTAAAGCTGGTGCCGACTAATCCAGCTGGCGGGAACTGCAGCGGCCCTCGGACTCCTGCAATGTGCTCTCGTAGAGGCGAGGACGGAGAGCGTCTTCGTTTGCAGCCCACTTCAAAGTCAAGCTAGCGGGGGTATCGCGGGAACATGGACCACTGTCAAGAGCCTTGGCAACTCTTTGGTAACCTCTTAGTCCTGAAAGGACGCTCAACAATTAAAGCTGGTGTGCGAGCCTTAATGCACCGGAGAGGTCTGGCTTTCCATTCAGATGCTGAGGTTTGGAGGACCACAGCCAGTGGC
>NW_010397921.1:0-15547 GCF_000710305.1 Buceros rhinoceros silvestris | reverse complement strand
CGATGGGCAGCCACAGCCAGCAGCTCGTTCCCAGTTCGTGAACTCCATACGCAAGCTGGATTTCCACTCCGGGAAGGAAGGGATGGGATGAAAGGAAATAATTCAAGTTATCATGCCTTTGGGGCCTACGTTTTTTTAAATTCTTTTTTTTTCCTCTCAAGCTGGCACATGTCACTGGGAGCAAAGCCAAGAGCAGACACGTACAGTGCGTCAAGTGACACACCACTGATCGCTGCTTGTTACTGGGAGCAAGGTGCGGAGGAATCTAAGAACGGGAAATGCAGACTTCTTGCTTCAAAGGAAATAAGGGCGTCTAGCGCCAGCTGCTCCGCAAGTGATCTGGGGAATGAAGCGGAAGCGTTCGTCAGCAGCTAACTGGTGGAACCTAGTTCTTCTGCGAGCACTGCTCCAGCAGGGTTCATTTCAGAGATAATGCTGCCAGTTCGAACAAGACCACCTTGTTTTTAACCGCACACATCTGTCCTTTCTGCTGTTCTGATGAAAGAAAGGGTCATTTCAAATGGAAATCATGAACGTGCTTCAGACTTGCCTTTTCCTGGGCGTTCAACTCATATGCAGAGATGGCAAACCGTTTAAAACATAGAGCGCTTTTCGGGCAATCCTTTCAAACAATATCTAATCAATCCTCACAGCTCGAGAACACGCTGTCTTCTGGAGTCTCTTTTCTTATGCGTTATTACCGCCACAGCCACACCTGATACTGCCTTCCCATTGTTTGCCCACGGCAACGAGTGAGTTGCTGGTAGGGATGAGTTCAGAAGTGAGAACTTACTGATTCCCAGGTTTGTATTTAAGCAACCACAGCATGTCTCTCTTTCTCAGTCAATTCGTGTCCCTGTCTAACTGTTGAACACAGACCAAAGCAGGCGACATTTATACAGGACTACTCGACTCCAAGCACTATCAATACTTGCGATTCCGAGGCTGGTTGAGACCAAGTGTTCCCAGGGCTTTGCAAATCCCAGTGACCAAAGCCTCACAGCATCCCTGTGGAGTGCTACCTGCTTTGTAAGGGGGATAAGTAACGAGGCACAGAGCCTTTAGGGGACATGCTCACATTCACACAGTACTCCTGTAACATGACTTGGCATTAGCTAGGGATGCCAGGTCCTTCACAGATGTTTCAGGAATGTTCTGAGTCTTCAACCTACGTTCAGCTGAAAAGCCCATTCTGCCCGCCCTTCAACTCAATTTTCAGCCAGAAATGTTCTCTGCAAGAGGCACAGAAAAGAGGACCCTGTCCAGGGATCTTGAGCAACCTCATCAAGACCAGACATCCCCACACAGAAATGTTGTAGGGTGAAGGGACCAGTCTCCAGAGCGTCTGTTGTTTTGGTTCTCTAAACAAATTTTTGGGGCTGTGTGCAGCACAACATGCACACCACTTAACCGCTTCACTTTGTTAGTTGTAGGTGCCAATAAACTCAATAAGGAAATATTTGAAATCAGTCTCACCTAACTGTAAAATCGATGCTACCTGTCACAGCACAGGGCAATGCTAAAGGCTCCGGCTGGACTGTGTGGTTCCAACTCCTAACTACACAAAAACACAGACGATACTCTCTGAGACAACACGGTCCTGCTAAAACAATTTTCATTAGGTGCCTCAAAGAGCTGAAGCGATTGTTATCTGAGAACAAAGAGAAAGCACTTGAACCCCAAGGTGTTGGATTCCAGATGGATTCCCACTGCTGCTGCGTTGCAGACGGGTAGAGGTTCCCAGAAGTGGCACAGCGCAAGTTGCTATCCATGGAGTAACTCGTCGGAGCAACCCTCACCCCCAAAGAACTTTGGATCTCAATGAACAAAACAGATTACACAGACTCTCGTACTCATTCACAGTGCAAAGCCGAGGCAGGGAGCGCTCATCAGACATCCTCTGGGTTCAAACTTCCTGCCCCTGCACCATCCGATCTCTGCGTGAGTTAGAACTTCCTGCAAAAAAGAAGCTATGGCCGAACAATCCAGGATGTAAATCTAAATTGCAGTAGGTATTTCCTGCTAACTCCTGAGCTGATAGCATATTGCACAGCCAGAACACGCTGTGGTAAGAGGATGATGCTGCACCACTTAAAGGGACTCTTCAGGTCTCACCCCACCAACGGCAGGGGCCGCAGCCCCTGCACAGGCAGGCACAGCTGCGCGAGCCGACCCGGCACAGGCTGTATGAGCGCTGCCAGCACCCCAGGTACTTCGCGGGGGTGTGATGCCTTTGCTTTTAACACAGAGCCCTCAGAGCCATGAAGGAGCAGCCCTGGAGCTTTCAGGGCTGAAGTGCGCAGAGAAATAAAACTCAAGACTTGTTAGCTGCTGATGCTTTTCTTTAAGACATATCTGACGTATTTGCTCCTTCACAGTCCGTTATCTGACCAGGTTCAGCTACGTCCAGCAAGGAAGAAAACAGCAACTGTGAGAAGCGAGGATTGTTGTGAGTCACTGTGTGTGTGAGTGGAGATGGGTTGAGGAATTCCACCCACCCAAAGACCATCAAAGTCCTGTCCCCATTAACGTAGTACCACCCCGCATCCAGTTGCCCCTCTCAGCTCGGACATTCCCAAGCCTCCTCCAGATGCCACCTCTGTTGCCCGCAATCCTGAAGCAATGCCAGGAGGAAGTGCAGCACACGTCTTGGCTGCTGACTCCACAGGAAACCCTTTCCTTTCGTTAAAGGTACATCCCAACGGTATTTCTCCGGCAGACACGGTCTTCTGCTCAGACTCCAGCCAGCCATTGACAGCCTTGATCACCTGCATCCTTAACTGGGGTCCCCACTTGGCTATAGCCTTTTACTTCTCCGTCCCACATAAGAACTCCAGCTCAGGAGAGGGAGTGCTTTAAACTCCAGCTAATTAACTCAGCCAGAGCTCAAAATCCACCTTCCCCTATCAGGAACTCCTTACCCTGCCCTTAGGAAACACAGAGCTCCTGACAACTCTTCAACACTCCTCCCACTGGAAACGGCTTTCTCCCACGACTTCTGTGGAAGTGCTCCTCATCAGGCTCACCCTAAAACACCCTGGGCACCAGTGACACCCACATACACCTTCCCAGAGGCCAGTGCAGAAACACCGAGGGCATGCACACGGCTTTGCCATCGTACCTGTTCAGAGGGAGCTTCCAGCCTCCCAGATGAGCTGGGCAGTGAGGACAAGGACGTGCATCTGTGACTGAACTGTCCTGCTCCGGCACAGCAAGACAGGCAGCAGGGCACCTGCACTCCTCTCTTGGCTCTGTCACCGCCTGCACACCCCACTCCTGAGCCACTCAACACCAACCAGTGGCCAATTCTGAAAATGAGGTGCCTTGCTGGAAAGGCATGGCTCCGAGATCCCCAGCGTCTTTAAACCACCGTGACTCCCATCTGCTCTGAGCTTCCAGGACTCCTGAGACCAGAAATGTACAACCAGACACTCAAAACTGGCGGCTGTACCCCACTAGCCTGAACAAAGAGCCATGTCCTCTGCCGTTCTACACAAGTAACGTACAACCACCTGCATCTCGGTGCAGCTACCCTTATGAACACAGCATGGGGATGTTGCTGGAAATCAGTCGTACCCACAGAGCACGGCAAGGCCCTTTGTAATCCCCACATGAAGGGCTCCTTAGGCGTGAAGGACTCCGAGACGTATTTATTTTCAAACTGCAGAAAGCTCGCTGCTGTGTTCCCTGGCTGTGCTTAGCAGACCTCTCTGCCTTGGAGATGTGAAGCAGACATCAGGCAAAGGAATGCTGTGATAATAAACTCCAAATCCCACAATCTATTTGTTCTACTAATTAAAGGAATATTTACTCAGGAAGCAGGTTTACACTAGATGAATAGTTTCTAAGAACAAATATGATTTAATTATGGGTAGATGCAAGAAGTGGACTACATATTAATTTATGCTCACTAAAAATACAGGCAAAATTGGTGCTTGGCGATTAATTTTCTGTGTTGGAGAAAAGAAAGGGCTCACAGAGTTGACTGCTTTAGAAGCTTCTTTAAAAGTGATCTGCATTTTTTTTTTCCAAAAGAACCAGAATAATCTGTTGCACAAGGTGACTTTGATGATACGTGAACTCGCAGCGTGTTTGGCCCCTCCATTCCCTCGTTCTGTGGTGAACACCAGACCCGGCTGCAAGGGGCAGCCTACAATACGAGTTGTGAAAAAGAGTCTCCCTAACAATAAGACTCCAATAAGACAACAGGACAGACTCTCAGCCTCCAGAAGGTGACAAACACTTGAGCAGAAGCGTAAAGAGAAAGTCTTGGTGGGGCTTCAAACAGCAAGGTGGCAAGGCCGACCTGAATCCATGGATGACAGCATTCGGGGTGTATTGCTTTAGTCATTGAAAGAGCAGGTAGAGAAAAGCAACACAATGTTTTGCTAACAAGCTAATTTGTCAGAATTGTACGTTTGATGACACTGTGGGTAAAAAAAGAAAAAACCACCACAATGTATTTTTTAACGGCAACCATAAGTATTTATAAGGTATCCATCAACAGCATTTGGCCTTGCTGTATAGGGGAAAATTATTTCACAGAACGGGCAGGGACTATTTCAAGGCCTTTCTGCTTTAATGTAAAGAATTCATCATATTTCTGCTGTCAAAGAAGAAAAAGCAACTGCGACTGCAGGACTCTCATTCACTGCCTCCCTCTAGGAGCTCAGACAAGTGACTCAACTTCTCTTATCTCAGCTTCTCCCCTGGTAGAAAGGAAATTTATTCACTTAGGAATCAGAAAGGACAATGCAATGGGTTTGATATATTACAGCTGGATAAGGCACAAAACAACCTGACAACTTTTTTGTAAATTCTTCTTCCTGTCCTCTACATGTGCTATTAAATATAGCCGAGCAAGACAGTTCTAGTTGATTCTTGTATTTCTCCTTACCGCTGCTGCTCGTTTGCTGCACAAGCTGCCTCCCTTTTCAACAGCCTTGAAAAACGAGCAGAATTCACCGGCATCCCACCACACCTCAACGGGCTGTTCCCACCCGGCTTCACCCCAAGCAGAACACTGGCTTCTTCCGCTTGCTCCCACGTTTGCAAGCACGGAGAAGACCTCACTTCTCAAAGACAGAGACTTTAGCCGACGAGTCGAGTTGCCAGGAGTCTTACCAAAACGGAACGTAGCTAGTCTTGCAGGTGAAAAATCAGACATTAATGGATTTTACGCACATCTCCAGTTCCTACCAAGGTCTGGCGACTGCCGAGTTCAGCCGAGGCTGAGTGGTGGAGGTATGGTTGGTGCGTCAGAGGTTGGGGAATGGACTAGATGATGCATCAAGATCTGTGCTCTGTAAGTCCGGCCACCGATGCATTAAATTAGTGCCTGACCGTCTATCAGATGCCGCTCAGTATTCCATTACTCGGCCTTTATGATCGTACAAACCAGAAACGTAGGACATGGGAGGAAGGAACGGCAACCTTTGAAACCCTCTGTGAAACAGAGGGGCCGGCAAAATACACTTTGCACTTTGGAGCATTTGGGGAATTAATAGCAGCCCGTTTTTATCAAATAAATGCTGTTGTAGCTGAAGCAGCACAGATTGCAGACACATTTGTAGCTTTCTGTCTTACAGAGAAGCCAAAGTTTTTGGGTAAAGATCTTCCTACATCATCTGCTTTGAAGTGCTTCCTACAATCATGATAATCTGTTCCAGAAACTGGTCAAAATAGAAAACACCGTTTCAAAGCAGCCTACAAAGCACATTTCTGAAAATGCTTTCAGTTACACCGCAATTGCAAACACGCCGCTGAGCCACTTATTTTTCCACTGGGGCGGGCGGGCTGTGATAAGTACGCGTTTCTCCTGCTCTCCTGCCTTTTAATCATGTCTATCAAGTCATCGCGACTGACAGACATGTTAGCTCTGCTACTCAAAACAAGTAAGAGATGCCTAAATTACCCCGCTGCATTTTAAAGAGTGACTGGCAGGTCGGAAGCCTGGGGCCGGCGCAGGCAGCCCTGGCTCACGTAGCTGGCCAGTTTCGAAAGCAAAGAGTCCTTGCCTAAGGACTGCAAGATGTGAACTTTGAGGGGGGGGCGGGTTTCAAACGAAAATTCCAATTTTAATGTACATAAACGGAACTTTTGCTACTGATTTCCCTTGGTGCGGGATTAGGCCCTTATATCTTCTACAAATATCTCAGGCCATCAGAACTGCAGGCGTCAGATTATTTCCAGCTCTTCATACAATCAATTTAAACCCCTGGATCCACCAGGTAGAAGACTGCCATGTAAATAATCCCACTGGCTCAGGACTTTGTGAGGCACTTTGGCAGTTCACTTGGTCTGGTTGTGGAGGAAAGTCTTACTCAACCTAAGGAAAAACTTCAGAGGTTTTTTGTTTCTTTTCTTCCTCTGTTGAATCAGCTTCGGAAAGGAAAGAAAAAGGCAAAACTCATTATTTTACTTCTGTTTCTCATCAATTACTTCTGCATCTCATGTCCAAACATTTGGGAAGCTTAAAATTCAATAGAACTGAAGACCTGGTGGGTCTTCAAAACCTGGTGGGTTTTGTTTTAATTAAAACTGGAAATGCTTCCCTTGGTGCTGAGTTTTGCAACACCGTTATCTTGCAGACCTCACTTTGGAGAGTGCCTCTGGACCAATACGGTCCCTAAGCGATCTTCTCCCACAGGTACAGACTTTTTGAGGTTTCACGCTCATACTACCGGTCCTCAGTCAAGCACAACCGCAGCTCTTCACTGCAGCTGCACGAGTGTGTCTGTGAGTAGAGTTGGGCTCTCGCACTTCTCCTGGATGTCCAAGTCCTTTGAGAGCTTCAGTAAACGGACAGCAGAGAGGGCTGCCGGAAGACAGAGAGTTTTCTTTAGAAGGTAACACCTTTCCAAACTACAGGCAGAAACTGCACTGCTTAGGGGGAGGCTCTAGTCCTCTCAGACCACAGGTATCACAGCTAAGGCTAGGGCAGTCCAACACTAGCTTAACCTCCGGCTCCTCATGCCAAGAGCTTCCTATTCCACTATCCCTGTCTTCTGTCTTCCAACGTTACCGTCCTGTCCCCCTGCTATCTATCTGCTCCGTTCTGCCCCACAATCTCTGCCCTTCCAGTCCTCCCAAACCTTTGCAGCTGCCACCACTACTGTTTTCTTTGGCTGGTAGCATCCTTAGAAAGCGTTCAGAGAAGAGCCATCAGGCAGCGCGGATTGAAAAAACACAGAAGAATCCAATATGATACTGAAATATCACAGAGAAATTACGACATTACTTGATTGCAGTTCACAAGCACTTCCACGGCAAGAAGGTGTGACGCTCTGCTCTCCAGATGAGAGCATACAGGACCGAGAACCTAGCAACTAAGAGGCAACATAATCGCAAGGGCTGCTGAATTTTAAACGCTTAAGCAAGAACTGCAGGATGTTCTCTTCCTTCGGAAATATTTAAATCAAAAATTGGGTGGTTGTTGAGAATAGCTGACCAGCTCGAACACGAACCAGCTCAGGGAAGTTCTGTGCCTTCAGGGAAGGCAGATAAAACGGCTGAAAGCACCTTTCTGGAGTCACTGTCCATCATCGTGGGAGGAGGGACTAGATGGGGAAGAACCTCAGGAATCAGAAGTAGATTGTAAACTGCGGGGTGAAACGCGAAAAACCTGGTTGGTGCTCACAAGGCGGCGAGTAAAGGTGTTTGAGAACAGACCAAGTGAAGACTGCTTCCCTGCCAGCGAGTCTTCCATGAAAAATTAAATTTAGGTTTGTCAGCCCTGATACACTTTGTCTTTATGAAACTAGGAATGAAATATTGGGAGTAATCTTACCGCATGGTCTTAACTAATTTAGTGCTTTGGATGCCTCAGCTGATGAACTTTACAGAGAGATTCTTGGCAAAGAGGGTGGCCTTGTAACTTCAGCCTTCTTAAAATTAACTCACTGATGTGAGCTACCCTCGGTAGCACCATCGTTATCGGTGAAACTGTGCTCAAATGAAGATCGATAAATAAATATGAAGAAGAAATTTAGGGGAAAAATGAAGTGCTATTAGCATTCCAGGGGTATAATAAACTCATAATTCTCAGAGGCAAAGCAGCGAAGCCTGGATGTGCGAAGCAGCCACAGACAAGGAGGTGTGTAAAGCTCGTTCCAGATGTAAGCTGGTTTAATATTTCAAAGACCCATTAGAAGGAACACGTAGCATCAGCAGTACCATGGTTTGTATTCCTGATGCACAATCCTAGACAAATACAGCAGGTATCGAGTAAATTACTCTCTTGGGAACAACTTCCGTTGGTTAAGGGGCAAAATGTTAAATTTTAAAGATGTTAATCCCTGGCTTTTGTTGTAATCAATACACAACGATACACACCCAGTGTGCACGTAAAAACACAAAATACAGGAACGACCCCTAGTTCATCTTCAAAACGTGGGGACCAGTTGTGCACAGGTGCTGAAGGTACTTTTTTTCCTCAAACTGCAGTCACACTAACTTGAACTGACCTGCTCAGGCAAGCAAAGGATTCGCACACCCCTGGACTTTCCTTCTGGCAATGTTTAGCGAGGAGATAAGTGCACAGTCCTCTAAGGCCCAAGAGCAGGGCTCTGACGTGGGAAAGCAAGGAGATGGGACCCTTCACTCACAGGATTAAACTACAGACTTAGAAGTAAGTATGGGAGTCACGTTCAGCTCACGTAAGCCCAGACTTCTCACAGACCTCAAAGCCTAACTCACACTGATTTCATCCTACACGGCGCCTACCTGCGTCGTTAGTATTTCACGGTATCTTCAACAGAGGAGCACAAAAGTCTCTGGGCCGTGGTCCTTTTATGCCTCAGTTTCTCTCCCTGATGATTATTAATTATTCCTGGTGGCTGAGCATGGTTGTCAGAACAGAAATGAGGGCAGATTGTACTGCGGTATCGCTTGGTTATCCTCACAAAGCATGAACTGTGGAATCCAACGGAATTTTTATCCTGTGTTACTTGACACCATCCTCCATCAGTACTGGAAGAGCGCACAGTCACTCTGCGCAGCCCTATCTCGCTCGTGATGAATAAAGGATGTATCTTTACCCTACCACAAGCCACTAATGATGATCCTTCCCCTGTTGTCTTTTATCGTAGGTAGGTGGTTACCAGCTGCACTTACACCTAGCAGCTAAGCTCCTGTAGACTGGAGGAGCACCTTGGACACAGGCAGAAACTGAGTCTCAGCCTTGTATTTTTAGTGGAAATGCCCTTCGTATGGGGGATGGACCCCCAAAAGGTCAGGGAGTGGAATATTAAGTGATTTATAAATACAGACTGATTGCTCTGTCCAAACCATGCGTTTGAAAACCTGCTTCTGGGGGACAATCATCTTCAATCAGGAAGAGAGAGAGCAGAGGAAGGAACGCGGGGCACGGCAGGGCAGGGGGATCTGTAATCACTCTAACGAACTTTTGAGACCCAGCCAATTTTTCCTTCCCTCCATTATTTATACAGGCTCCAAAAAGCATCTCTTTTTATGTTCTTGAATTTACTACATTATCCTGTCAAACCGAGTTATCCGGAGTGAACTTCCTACCCTTTCCTTTCTTGTCTTCTTTTTTTTTTCTCCCCCCTAATCTTTGATCTGTTGTAAATCTGCATCAGAGGAGATAAATATAAGCAGCCTTCAGCTGCAGCAGCAGGCTAAACAACTTCCACGTGGCCAGGCAATAGAGCAAAGCAGTAAAACCTGCCCAAGAGGCCATCCGCAGCCAGCACCCCCTTCTCCTCAGAGGCTGGCCCCAAAGCGGCCCCGGATTTAGCTCCTAATGCTACCTCGGAGTGGTGCAGGTGGTCCCAGCACCCACTCAAAACCTCCTGGAAGTTACTACGAATCTACGCAGCCGTCTAAGCTCATTGGCCCTGACTCTGCTGCAAGGAGGACAACGTGGCCAAGCTCTCATCAGAGTTTGTTTCCTGCCCCTAGAGGAGACAGGCAGGATCTTCTCCTTTCCTACAGAAGTAGCCAGAACTGTCAGAGACGTATTTTGGAAACACCAGTTTGATCTCTGAGTCAGGCCACTCCCGTGCCACATAAGAAATATTATCCTTTATTATTATCCTTTATCCTGTTATCCTTTCAAATACAGTTATTTTCTTATTTTCACTCTACATCAGTAACCCGCACACGGATGGCACCTGAAATGAAAAATACGACTTTTAAAATGACAAACGCTGAACACAGGACGTTCGTTACCACTAAAAAAAGCCCTCTCCCTCCATGGAGGAGCATAATTCATTCACTGATACAGGCACCCACATTTTCCCCAGGGAGTTTCACAAATTCACATGCACTCCCAGCACTAAATTCTGCATTTCCATCTAGGCATTAGCTATAAAAGATGTGTAAAATCTTCTGTAGTCAGACAGAAGCTGTTGCCTTTTGGCTATACAATAAGCATCTTAGGTGGCTGCAGGGTACAGAATTATCCCAAAAGGGGTGCGCAAAAAATTACACTGCATAAATTGATTCCAGATCCACCTGTTCCAGGTGCCAGCAAATATATTTTGTTAAAGCCATCTGCTTGTCTTAAAAGCCAACAGTTTTTGAAGACCACGGCACAAGCAGTCTGCAAAATATACGAACTTCAGAAGGCACAAACCCGTAAAACTGCAAATGGCTTATAGATCCCCCACGCAGGACTCAGCCCGGCTGTTCCGCGGGACTGCAGACAGCATCTCGGCTTGGCATCTGAGCACGCCAGCAGCAGGGGACGTCCCCGGAGCACGGCGGGTTCGAAGCTACTGGAGGGTCCATTCGGCATCTCCAGCCCCTCACATGCTCTTCCCGGTTATGGAGGCTGCCCCGTGGGTTTGAAGTTATGATTAGGCTTTTGAGAGCAGCGCAATATTTGGCAGAGACAAAACTGACGACTATGGCTCTTCTCTGCAGGTTGCTACATCCCAGCCGGTCACGTGTTGCTGCACGACGGATAAAGTCAAACCTTTGAGACTGGCGCTCCGCAATTTATTTGGCTTCCAGCAACAGCCTAATAGGGAGTATGTAATAAATGGAGCTGAGCAAGCCCAAAAGCTCCACAAAGCAGGTGACCCACAGAGGTCAGGCGCTGCTACAGCTCGTGTTTGTCAGGTCTGATTGTGGAGCGTGCCATTTGCCGGAGACACGGTAACGAGAGCGAAGAGCGCGTGGCACCTTGTAAGATCAACCTCCTTCACAGCAGCTTCTGGGAAGAAAATATCCCGCGCTTTTTCCACAGATGACCCCTTACTGAAAAACAATGACACCGCACAGATGATCTAGAAACTCCCACAGCGTTCACAACTGATTTGGGGATTAAGACTAGTCATCGGCATTACGATGTCACTTAAAGCCCACTACGCAGTAAATAAAGATGCACCGGTCCTTCACCAGCACAGCGCTTTAGGACATGCTTAATTATAAGCACATGAGGAGCCCTGTCACCAATTCAGAGTCGTACTCTGTAACTGGGTAACATCCTCCACATGCAAATTACCTCCCAGGCTGATTACATTCTGAAACAAAACAAACCCATTTGGTTTGGAGATAGGTAACTGATAACAGTAACACTCCCAGAGGAACACTGCTCACACTCTTACCGTCGGAAAACCACTTCAAGTGATTTTGCGCAGACCTTAAAAAGCGCTGCTTTATGAGTGCCGAAGCAGAGGTAACTTTGGGAGCCGCAGCGCTGTAGTCAAGGAGACCTTGCACACAGAAAGTCGGAGCAGTGCTACCGGAGCTCTGCTGCGCTTTGCTCGCACGGTTGGAGCCTGGGGTGAGGAATAACTGCTGCCAAGCAGTATTTTTTTGGACAACCATGAGAACAGAGGTTTAATAAATACTGAGGTTAACTATGCTTGGAGAATAATCTCCAGCCAGCAAGGAAGGCACTGTCCACAGGAGCTGCAGGCTTAACTACCTGTCCAAGTGCTGTGTCTCACATTCAGACAGCTCCCACAGAAACCAACAAAAACTGCCACCACGGTCGGAGGTGGGATGAGTCCCGGTGCTGGGCACACCAGAGTTGTCAGCAGCCCACAGCGCAGAAGGAAGAGAAACAAACCCTACGATAAGACTAGCTGACATACTCCCTTCAGTCAGTTGTTTTTTCCCTCCTTAAAAGGAGAAAAAAAGCAACAGAATGATAACAAAGAACTGTTGACTTGGTCCTCAAAGTCAACAATGCTCATATTCGGACACGGCCTGTTTCACGGCACAGCAAGGACAGCGCTGTAATACTCCACGTTTTGTCTCCTGGACCCGACCTGAAATAGCGGCAATGCTCTAAATTCACAGTATTTAGTCTGTAGAAGTAAATTCATCACTCAAGACGGACTTTGCAATCTCGGTGTGACTCGATACTGCGCATCTGCCACACGAGGAACACCACGAATTCCACCCTAGCGTGACGTTCTGAACTGCCCCCTCCACTCTTTGTAGGTGACTCAACTTCCCTATTTCAGTTCATACCAGGAACGGTTCGGTGGCGCACGATCTGAAGCAAGGCAAACCCAGCTGCAGGCTTCATGCTGGACTGTACCTAAACTCTGGGTCTGGGCACTGCCCCGGCAGTGGAACATCTTCACGTTACTGTGACATTCCTCACCTCTTCCCTTCTCTGCTGGGGCTGGTCCGCACTCACCGCTGCAGCTCTCGCCATGAAGGCAGGGAGCAACAGAGCTGGGGTCCAGTGCCTGTCTTTCCAGTGAGACCCTCAGTAAAATCACCCATGGCTCTCAGTAAAAACTGAACTAAAGAACTCTAATTTAATGATTCCAGGCATGTAGGTAAACAAACGGTGAAAAGGCTTTTAAATACACTCTAAACGCAGTATTTTATAAGATGGATCAATACATTTCTCTAGGCTGGAAACAAATGAGTTCTCAAAGAAAGTTAAATTTAAGGAAGAAAATGTTTGGTTTTCTTACACCAGGTAACAGAGATGACAACTCCTTGGAGGGCATTTATATGAAGAGCAATCCAAAGCCAGGGCTTCGTCATGCTCTCCCTAAAATGCGTGGAGAGAGAACAGGTTAAGGTTACTGCTGCCAGCCTACTTCACGGGAAGAAGAGTCGCTTTGCACTCATACGGCGTTACCCTTAACTTCCAGGCTTTCCCTGGTCAATCGGGCACCTGAAAGTGATGCAACCGCGAAGCAGAACGCTGACAGCTTTGATCCTGCATCTTCTCCGCGGTCAGTTAACCCCGCTGATGTCTTCACAAGGAATCACCTGCAGAAGGGCTGTGCCGGCTGCCGGAGCCCCCCCGCACTGAGGCAGGGATGCAGCGAGGGCTTTATGGTACTGTTGGATACTGCCCCCTTTTGCCAAACAGCAAGGCAACAGCCCGGACTTCCCACATGTGCTTGTCTTCAGGAAAAGGTATTCATGCAGACGGGCTTGTTTAACCCTAGCATGACTGCTCACAGGATCACGGATCCCGACTGAGGCAGACACCCATTGTTCGAGCCATGTTTAGCATCACAGAGCGAGCCTGTTCTCCAGGAATGCTTCCTCTAGCAAGGACCCATCACGTCTCAGCCCAAGCCAAGCAGGACTTTAACAGCTGACTGCAAGGTACAAAGCAAAGGCTACAAAGTCTGGGCGTATGTTGCCCCAAGCCAGCCTGCAGAACAAAGGGCAATCATACTGGACAGCCAAAGTCTTTCTTTTTTTTTTTTTTTGGACTCTTGTTTCTTGACTCTTACTGCAAAGCAACTAAAATCCCACAGCACCACTTGCATCGAGTTTCCAACAGGCTAAACACATTCCTATGAGCCCATCCCCAGGCCAGCCTCCGAGCCTGCAGGAACAGATCGGGGCCACCTTGTCAAAAGTCATTCCCCCCCTACCAGACCCTCACCCCCTACATCTCTATGTTTGAGCCTTTTGTCTTGTGCGGTGGCGCTTTTCCTCTCGCGGGAGTTTGCACATTCTCTCCTCCCCGGTTGCCCCAGCTCTTTGCCGGGAGCGAGGGAGGTCACGGAGGGCAGCCACTGCCAATTCCATCAGCCTAACGGGCTGGGGGGATGAAGAAAGCAAATATATACATTCTGAATGGCAGGATCTCCCTCCCCGCCACCATGACTTCAGGATTAACATGTCCCTGACAGGAGGGGACAAAAACTTCCCCTCTGTGAGGAAAGAAAGCAAGAGAGAAAGAAAAAGGAGAAATTGCCTCCACTTCACTGAAAACGTCAAGAGACGTAAGACAAAATGCGGAGATTCCCTACTAAAGCCTGCCTCGTGCAGAGGCTCCTTAGCATCCGACCCAAACTAAACAGAAAAGTTTGGGTCCAAAAAGGAGAAAAAATGAAAACAGATACAGATGAACTGCGGGGCTGTTTAAAAATGCAATCTCTCTTTAAAAATCTGGTTAAACACCAGCAGGGTTTTTCTTTTCCTCACTGTCGCCTTCTCCGCAGTTTATGTCCAGTTTTCTCCCTTGGGTGCTTACAAATCACGCAGCTCATCAAAGGATCACTTATCCGTGTAAGCAGTTTGTTCCAGCTACTCTCACTCCTCCTCCTTGCCTCCACTCGCTCAGGATCTCTGCTGGTGTCAGACAGCAGACGGAATCACAGCCCAGCACAACTTTGGGCTTAGCTGCTTTCGATTTGCTTCGCAGGGCTGTGGGCTCGGGGTCTCAGCCTCCCACTGACCCCATCCCGAGGCAGAGAGCTAACCTCTTGCCGCTCAGACTGCAATTTAGGAAACAAAGTATTTTCTGTCATGAGAGAGAACCTTTGCACAGCACAAAATGAAACTTTACTACGACCCCAGACCAATATATCCATAAATAAAGAGTCCAAGTAAAAAGAAAAAAAAATTAAAACCCAACCAAACCCTGGCATCTGCCACGCTTGTAAACCTTTTCTAAGGACAGGACCTGAGCCAACAGTGAACCTTTAGAACATCGTAACTCCTCCATACTTACACTCTACCTAAAAGCCGACGAGCAGACAGGTTCGGCACCGACTTGGCAAGCACACCTTTTGTTTGCTTCCTCTGAGGCGTAACAGTAAGCGTGCTCCTGGGGAGCAGATGGTGCTGCTGGAAAACACAGCTCTCCAACTTTTGGTGTGGGTGTTAGAGCTGGATCGACAAAGGTTGATTCTGGGAATCCTCCCCCCCACACCCCGTAAGTTTCTAACAATACACAGAGCTAAGGAGCTGCACAAGGCTCTCTGCTTCCCTCTCCCTCTCCCCGTCGCTTTTGATCTCCATCAGGACGTGAGCTGAAATTTAATGGGCCACCCCTACCACAAAGACAAATTACCATCTGAAAAAAAATCATTAATATCTCTCTGTCTACGCTCCTCGCCTTCTCACCCCCGCACCCCTTCCCTCTCGCCACAGCCACGCTCAGCGGGTTTAGGGAAAGCTGGGAAGCTGGAGGGGGGGGAGAGAAAAACGAAAGAAACCACCTCCGCTGCCGCCTCCTAGCTAACGTCCTCTCCGGCGCTGCCGGACTGCGAAAACAGCGACCAGAACAGCCCCCTGCGCTCCACAGCCCGCGGCGGGCAGGAGGACGGCGCTCCGGGCGCCGTGCACCAAAACACCCCCCGCC
>NW_010397920.1:1945-2335 GCF_000710305.1 Buceros rhinoceros silvestris | reverse complement strand
GCCACCGACTCGGAGCCCCACACAGCGGAGATCCAGCAGCTCTTCCAGGGGAAGGTGAGAGGGACAAAGCCTCTCTGGGGCGGCAGGGGCGCTGCCGGCCGTACCTGCCCCTGCGGAGGTCGAGGTGCCTGTGCTGCTCTGCGGACGCAGTGAATTCTGCTCCTAGCAGTGAGTGTTGACCGTGAAGCGCCTCTTGCCTGGCGGCTGGAGAGCCTCGTCCTGCTGGGCAGTGAATTCTCCTTGGAAAGGGCTTCAGTGACACAAACCCGTGGGGTGTCCGAACCCTTTATCTGTTCTCAGACGAGCTGTCGGGTGGCCGGAGGGCACTCGGTGTGTGGGATGTTGAGCCAGCAGAGTGCACAAGCAGCCAAGAAAGCTAACGGCATCCTG
>NW_010397920.1:471-1613 GCF_000710305.1 Buceros rhinoceros silvestris | reverse complement strand
AGCTGGTCCAGAGAAGGGCAACAAAGCTGGTGAAGGGTCTGGAGAGCAAGTCTTAGGAGGAGCCGCTGAGGGCCCTGGGGTTGTTTAGCCTGAAGAGGAGGCTGAGGGGAGACCTGATCACTCTACAGCTACCTGAAAGGAGGTTGTACTGAGGTGGGAGTTGGTCTCTTCTCCCAAGTAACAAGTGACTGGACGAGAGGAAACAGCCTCAAGTTGTGCCAGGGGAGATGTAGGTTAGATCTCAGGAAAACTTCTTTCCAGAGAGGGTTGTGCAGCATTGGCACAGGCTGCCCAGGGCGGTGGTGGAGTCCCCACCCCTGGAGGGGTTTAAAAGTCATGTAAATGTGGCACTGAGGGACATGGTTCAGGGCCCCTGGCAGCGCAGGGGGAACGGTGACACTCGATGATCTTAAAGGTCTCTTCCAACCCGATGACTCTATGATATTGCCATTTCCAGCATCCCCTGGGCTGTGTCGCCTGGTGCCGGTGTCCCCCCAGGCCACGCCGGCTGTGCCGGTGGCTGATGGGACCCTCTGCCTTCCCCGCAGGTCAAGGTGGTGAGCCTGCAGCCCGAGGTGCCGCAGGTCGACCTCTACATCCTGGGCCAGTCTGACCACTTCATCGGCAACTGCGTCTCCTCCTTCACCGCCTTCGTGAAGAGGGAGCGCGATGTGCATGGCAGACCCTCCTCGTTCTTCGGCATGGACCACCCGCCCCGGCTGCGGGACGAGTTCTGAGCGCGGCCGGGGTGGCTCCTGGCTGGCGGGGCCTGCACCCAGTGCTGTCCTGCTGTGGAGCCCCCGCTGGGACCCCCGCACGGCTGTGGCTGGACTCTCCTGTCCAACCTCTGCTGCCTGTCTAGCGTGAGGTTGGGCAGAAAAGGGGTTTTGACTCGTGTAGTTTATGGGAAGCGATGAACTCTGTGTAGTGTTTAGGCTGTAGGTCCGTAGCTCGCGCTGTCCGGGGCTCCCCGGCGCTTCTGCTGAAGCCGCTGCTCACATCTCCATTTTGTTTTTCCGTTAAATTTACATTTTACCTGGAGGTTTTATGAACCTTCTTGTCCAGAACTGACCGTGAGCTCTGTTTAAATGCAAACTTTTGTCAGGAGTGTGGCAGTCCCTGGACAGGGAGCGTGGGGCGAA
>NW_010397920.1:0-256 GCF_000710305.1 Buceros rhinoceros silvestris | reverse complement strand
TCCCCCTCCATCCCCCATGGAGCTGCGGGTCTCCTGGGTCTCCCCAGCAGGACTGGAGCCCCCGGCAGGGGCAGCTCGTCTCCAGCCCCGGCTCGGCGCTGGGGGGAGGCGGCTGCTGGGGCGCAGCAGGAGGTTCAGGGCTCCTTTGGGGGTGGTAGGAGTGACCCTGGCTGCAAGGCGTGGCTGGAGCAGCCGCATGGGGTTGGTGTTTGCTGTGCCGGGGGCTGCGTCGGTGCGTTCAGGGGTTTGTCTGTTG
>NW_010397919.1:0-13894 GCF_000710305.1 Buceros rhinoceros silvestris | reverse complement strand
TGATGATTCTGTGATTCTGTGATTTTATTTTGTCTTAAAGAGAAGGGTATTTGGCTGCAGACAATACCACAGAAAGCAAAAGCTAAAGTGTAAATTGAAAAAAGTGGATACAGAAATCCACTCTTTTTATGCTAATACAGAACTGTTCAAAATGTATAACCAACAGTTGAGTTTCAATGATAAATTAGATTAATTTTTAACACAGAATAAACTGGAAAGTTTTGTTTTGTTCTCCACAGCATTATGGCGACAAACTGAAAATATGTGTGAGAGGCGCAGTAAACTCTGTTTCCCAGGCTGTTTGTTTGTGAAGCTGGTCTCGTAACCAGCACAAGAGATTGGCATATAGTTCAGACAAAAAGAAGCCCCACCAGACCCTTACCAGTCATAGCCCTCTGCAAAAGATGTCTCAATTACTGGCGCAATGAGTTTAGCAGCTGTCATAATGTACTCCTCTGCCATGGATTTCCTAAGGAAAAAACCAAAAAAAGCCAGCACAGAAATATGTCACCATTTCAAAAACATGTATGGAAAATAATAACCAAATGTTGTTCTTGCTTCTTCCTTCACACAAGACAATCTTTGAATTCAATCTAGCCAGTCCCCTGCTACCACTACTGCGCTGTACCTGGATAAAGCCCTCAGTTTCTTCTGTCTTCCTCTCACCGCACACTGTAGCTGTATTTTTTGAAAAACCCAATGCTGCAAGTTTTAAGCAGCATAACCTACAGCATTTGAGGTAGGTGTTCTACTTTGGGGCAGCACACTAAACTGAGTGACCCAACCGGTTCCTCCAAGTGTGTTCTTTCCTAAGAATTATGAAGACACTTTTATAAGAAGAGCTGGGGACACGAGAGAAGACTGGCAATACATTCAGAAGCTAAAATCCATGGCACCACAGTCAAGAAGGAATAGACTCCACCATTACCTCTCACGTTCTATTTGTCTTAAGCTGTCATTTTTAATGGCTTCGATCAGTAAATTTGTATGTGGATCATCCTGCAAGGGGACAAAAAAATGCAAATTATGCCAGTATTCATGCATTTAAATTATTTTTATAGGCAATATGACTGTAAACATAAATTGATGGAAATTATGTAGTCTCTAATGTCAGTTATTTACTCTTCAATTTTAAAAAGCCAGCTTCAGTTTAAAGTAGTTTTCTAATCACAAAATCTGAAATTTGGCATCAACTACTATAATGCTGGTTTTCCGCTCGTGTTACGTGGTCATAGCTCCCATCAGGGTTGTTAATAGGTGCAGTTAACATCATGTGTACCAGACTGGGAAGGCTGCAAATCACAGTGAGAACACTCACAGGCTTAAAAAAAAAAGCATGCTCAAGCCCTTGCTGAACTGCAGTAATTACTGAAGTAATTGATAAGACATTATATCCATATTTATCAATATATAGAAATATACATGCCTCAACATATTTTATTTGCTTATGCTAGGACAATAGGAAGCAACAGATATACTTAAGCTGCAAAGTAGTTCTAGGCTTATAAATAGTTTGAAGACTAATTACATCTCTGATCTTTAAGACCGAAAATGGAAGCTTTGCAACATTGAAAAAAAAAATTGCTAAGAGAATATAAAGGGTTTGCCTTGATCTTTCTATAGAGCACCTTTCTAAGGTGAACCCTAAATCTCTTAATGACATTTTCTTGTCTTTAATATCATGAGCTGCTGGTTTCGTGGTACAAAGGAACTCCGGTTTCCAAGAAAGTCTAATAAGCTAAAATATGCACCTGTAAACTTTAGTAATATTTTCTGAAATACACCACAGTATTGCAAGTTTTATTAGCACACAGCTGAGATAACTTGCGTTAACTCATGCATTGATTTGCTCCCATTTTATTAGCTTATGAATATTTTATTAAAATCTTATATAAATACAGGAGGTAAAGCAGTGAGTTATCTAAGTCAGATGAATTTCAACAAAATTGTTATGAAGACAATCGTGCGGTGCGGATTTTAGGTACATAATATCTTTTGCGGAGAAAGGGATTTGCATGTTCTCAACATTATTTTACACTGCTGAGCAATACCGCCACACTGAGTCCATGCTGGCAACAGACAAAAGTTATTTTAGATACATAAATACCCCTCAATTTACACATTCAGTACAGTTTCTCCACTTCCTCCTGATTTACCGTATGGAGACACAGCTTATTTTGTTCAAACATACAAGGTTTATTTTGTTCAAACTTACATTTGGTGAAATGTATTTGTCATCATAATCCACTTCCGAGGGAACTGCAATCAATTTTTGGAAGGTTTTTTTCATTTGCTCACTATTTCCAATAGCAAAATAACACAGGATCAAGTTGAAGCCTGCCTTCAGGTTTGGGGACACGCTCATTATATGTTCAAAGGAAGAACTGGCATCAACATATTGGCCGGTGTTAATAAATGCAACTCCAATATTTTGCATTATTTTAATCCTAAGGAAAGAAATCAGGATAGGTTATATTTTTAACTATTAAATTATACTGTATCTAAAACCTTCATTTCAGAACCATGCCTACGAGTAGAAACTCACCTCATCTCTTTGTGGACATTAGGAATCTGGTCTAGAGCCATACGGTAGAATTTGATAGCTTTGGAATAGTTCCGTTGTTTTAAATATATATTTCCCATATTCACCTTCAGTCTACCTATCAAAAGAAGCCAGTGAGTTGCCGCTTTTTAAAGCACAGTTACAGCATTTCAAAATTGTTTCAGAGCGGCTCAGCAGAGCAAGGGTACCAGTGTCCCTTTAGAGAAGCACTGCACAAAACAGCCTTCCGTGAATTTTCACTCAGATGAAGTAATAATGAAACTTTAGAAGAGAACTATCATGTTAGAGGTATTATGATTTTGACTGTGAATTGCGGGATGAAGTGGAGAGCATTTATAGTGCTCTCCAGGAAGACAGCTGCAAACAAACATCTCTGAGAAAAGTGCGCTGTAGGAGTTCTCAAAGATGTGCAAAACACTGAAAGAAGTTTTCAGAAGGGGAAAGCTGAATCAAGAAAGAAAAAAACTAGTTTTACAGCAGACAACATAGTATGTGCAGCTAATTGTATGAGAAAATTATATACTTGGCTTTACATTTAGCTTAGCCTATGGAAAGAAAAGACTTCATGAGCTGGAGAGCCAAACCAAGCCAGGGCTGAGATCTGAGTCAACACCAGGCAGACGAAGTCCTCATTTTGAATGCCTGAGTACCAACCTGGAACGTAACCTACCTCCGTTGCTGAACATCTTATTCTTCACTATAACTTGGTAAGTATTCAGTGCTTCGGCATACATCTCATTAGCAGCATACTGACTGGCCAGATTGAAAAGAACCTGCAGAAAACCGGAATTATCAGGTAGGAGAAAGTACATTGTTTTCTCAACAGTAATAAACTTGAGTTCATAGTAGATAATTTCAAATTAATTTTATGTCGGAAGTATTGCTTTTACCAGTTTAAAGCTTCTCATCTTTAATGCTCCTTTGTTCTTGTACATTGACATAGAGAAAACAAGTTTCAGATCTACTTATTCCAGGCAATCCTTTTATTTTTGTACTTAAACACCTACCATTAAAAGTCATGCCAAGTGGGCTTTAGACCTAAGTAAACATGATGTTATAATGGAAGATTATTAAAAAAACATTCACAGAAAATGATTCTCAGAAACTGTAATTTATAACTCCCAACATGTGGAAAATGGTACTACGCTCTTGAAGAAGATAGAATTTTTCCAAACTGCTGTTTCAAAAATACTTCTGCATTTTTCCCCAGCTTTACTCTGACCTCCTCTGTAAAATAAATTACTAGGTCTGCCTAATTCAATGTACTCATTGTTAATAATTTTCTCTACAGCACTACCTGGAGCACAACTTTAAATCTCCCAAAGTATTTTTATGTACGCTACATCCTTTTTTTAAAAAAATGTCTACTATTAATTTGAAAAGCAGAATGTAAATCTAAATACCCACTTTAAGATTCAGGACTAGGAATATCAATATATCCTGGTTTGAGTTAATACATTCTCTGTCACTTTGTGGTTCAAGTTAAAGGCAGCATCTAATCCCTCCTGTTTTCTTGGCACGTTACACTTTCTAGTCTCTGTTTTTGAAGTACAGGGTTTACACCTGTTAGACTTTGATACGCATGTTTTGCCTGGCAGTAGATCGCTGGAATAGGTCTTCACGAGCATCCTTCTTCACTTAACACTGACTACGTGATTTCTCTGGTACTTGAGACTGCAAGGGAAGACTTGATGATATAAATGAATCTCTACAACCCAATGTTAAGTTTTTAACTTCAAGAAGTCATTCACTTTACCTTCATGAATGTCCCTCACCCTCAAATTTAGACCATGTCTGATCTGGTACACTGCTAGGAGCACTACAACACACACACCCAGCAAACACTGAAATGTCTCCTTGGCAGGTTTCTTACCTTTTGCTGATTGAATATGTCTAAACACTTACTGAGAAAGTGAGGTCTAAGTTGATATTTTCTGGGGTATCAGTTTGCTCACGTTGCCTCACCAATGCTCTTTCATTTCTTCCAGCCTCTTTTGCTTTTTCCAGAGCCTCAAATAAAATACTAGAATTTAGCAATGCCTTGAATCTTACAAATCCAACATGACAAAAAAACATTCAAAACAAGTATGAAAAAATATACTGAGGCCCATTTTCTTTAGATGGACAGACTGCACCCAAAGCCTGAAACGTAGCAATATATAGTCCAGAGAAAGGTGTTAAGTAGCAATAAGCAGACATATGGTTGTCTAAGTCTGATTAGCTGTCTAGTTTTAGAGAAGTATAGTCACACATATATATACACTCCATAATCTAGTATTATGGAGATCCTAGATTATTCTACTTGTATTAATATCAGAAAGTACACATAAATGTTAAAAAAAAAAAGAAAAAAAATAGGGAGTGTTTAGGCTTGGTATGTTTCCCAGTGCAGGAAGGTGCTGGAAAGAGAGAAGGCAGGAAGTAAACACACACATAATGCAAATGTATGCTGTACCTACACCTCGACTAATTCTGGATGCTGGTAAATTGCTTCCCTTTTCACCTACCCGCGTGTGGTAATCCACACGCACTCTCAGTCTCCAAAACATGTCAATTTGATCAAACCAAAGGCCATCTAGCCTAGGATCTGTGTCAGGCAGGACTAAGGAGATCAGGAAAGATGCTTTACCCGTGTTGTACTCTAACAATACCTCCTCAGAATACACCCCTAGACTCAAAAATTTTGCAGTTCAGATGACTGAGGAAGAAACATCATCTTTCATAGCTCTAGTTAATTTTTTCCCTTTATGGATCAGATGCCATGAATTTGAGAGGGCAACGGATGAGCACAAAGGCAGTCTACATCCCAAAGAACTCAATGTATCTCATTAATTCTAACAGTTGAGCCTGCTCTGCCTCAGGTAGTTTAGGAGCTGCAGCTGGTCAGTCCAAAGCATGTTGAATATAGCATAAGCCCGGTCTTAAGAAGGAAAAGTTAGATTTTGACACACTGGAACCCAGGGCTAACGTGCTTTGTTGCCACTGCCCTAGGAAGGATACTGGTGTTTTGCGTTTTAGGGTCTGCTTAGCTTGGGAGGTCCTCTTGTCTGGCAGACTGAAAGACGATTAAGTAGTTCATCTTGATGCTGACATGGTGCAACAAAAGCAACACAGCATCTACCATATGCTATAGCATCAAAGAGCCCCTGACACGGAAGGGTTCTCTGGAGGTGGCTTCAGTGAGGTGGACCCTAGTGCTGAGCACCCATCCAGGATGAAATCTGCGTTATCCAAAAAGCC
Source organism: Buceros rhinoceros silvestris (assembly GCF_000710305.1). Classification (NCBI taxonomy): domain Eukaryota; kingdom Metazoa; phylum Chordata; class Aves; order Bucerotiformes; family Bucerotidae; genus Buceros; species Buceros rhinoceros. The sequence goes on along the minus strand of NW_010397919.1, from coordinate 8,091 downwards.
CAAGCAACATCAAGGAAATAGAATGTCACCCAGACAAGATCCTTACACATCTGAGGATCTAATGATGCAAAGATGCCAATGGCAAGCTTGGTATTGAAGAAGGGTCACCCAATCCCAGAATCCATAGGTTAGACTGGAGAAATCTGGGCCAGTACAACTAACTCATCAGACCCATTTGAAGAGGCCAATGGAGATATGGGGAATGGACCTTTTTTAACACTCAAATCTTAACAAATATATACACAAGAAACAAAGGTCCTACTTTTTTTTTTTGCAAGGCATCACTGGATTAGAATTAGCGAATATAGAATTAAGATGATTTTAATAATTTGAAATGTTTGAACCCAAGTCAATTTGAAACACTGTCTATACAAATTGTTCTTCACATAACAGCAAAAGCGAAGGGAAGTCCAGAAAAGTTACCAATTTCAAGTCTCCACAGCTGTTTGCAATGCAGCTTTCTTCAACCAGTTCATTCACTTTTTTTTCCAACTGCCTAATCTGCTCTTCTGAACTAAAATAAAAATATCAGTTAAAGGCTTAACACTAGTAGCATAACTGCAAACACTAAGCTTTTACACAGGACAGTCTTAATAAAACAACATAGTGATGTATCGCGTGTCAGAACTAACTGGTTTTCCCATCCAAGAAAATACAATGTGAAACTACGCCCAGAGAAGATCCTCCAAAGGTATCACATTCACTTTGAATTTGAGATTTTAAACAGAGATGCAAGAAAACATAAATTCTCTTATGCGAACAAGACAGACATGCAAATTTTATGGACCAAATTTGTTCAGAAGCAATGACAGAACAGATGGGCTGGTAAAACTTCCAAATCAAACACCTAGTGAAATGAAGTATTGTATTGAGAGCAATTAATCAAACTTTTTTCTGCATAAGCAACTTAAAAGTACAGCCTGCAAATGCAGATTTTAATAAACAGTTGTTATTAACCTAGATTTATTCGTCAGTTAAATAACCAAACATTTCAAAAGGATTCCCTGTCTCTTTATAGCTGTGTTTGAGGAATACAACCTCTGTATTGAAACTTGTGAATGAATTGTTCTCAGTGAACTCCCAACATTCACGCCAGCCTGCAAAGCTTTTACAGCCTCAGTTTTACCTCAAGTGCTAAGGTCAGAGTGAACAGGAAAACACAACAAGCAATACTCCTCCAAGATCTTCCCAGAGAGCTGCAAGAATGGTGTTCCTCCCGTCGCACACTCCTTCATAACCCTCCACAGTTCTGTACAAGTAGCACAGCATTTGTCTGGCAACAACTACGCCCAGGTTGCCGAGCTGCAGTCAGGACCAGAAATCACCGAAATCAGAGATTGCTGAAAGTCAGCGCCACTGCTCTGGTGAGTCAGCTAACCACATGCGTGAACGTTTGTGGCATTATTCCACAAAGTTAAGAGTTTCATAACCCTCGAGGTTTCGTAACTGCCTGGAAGTATTTAAACTCCGCCCATGGTTAGTTTCTTGTTGCTGTTAATGCTTTGAAATAATTTAACGCAACACTGCACAAACCTGTCCGAGTTTTTCATTTCCAGAGGTGGAGCAGGACCCCTTGCTTGGCCAAGAGGATCAAATGAAGAACCTGCAAAATGAAGAGAGTACTGAAAATTGTAAACTAACATCTCCCTCTGGCAGCTGGTGATTTCTACAAACCATACCTCTCACAGCTGCCTTAGTGAAACCTGCAGCATGCACTGCTGTCATTGGTCGAGCAACCCCATCCTTAAAAAAAAATGAAGACATATTACAAGAATCTTCCAAAAAACCAGACTGTGGACAATACAGGCTCCAGTTACCTATTACAAAACCTCTGAATACAAAAATCAGTTGTTACTACCTCAGTGAATTGAATATTTTTTAAAATGTTTCTATTTCTCCAATATTATGCATCATATAATACGGGTTTTTTCAGCCTTGAGAAAAGAAGGCTTAGAGGAGACCTTGTCACCATGTTCCAGTATTTAAAGGGTGGCTACAAAGAAGACAGAGACTCCCTTTTTACAAAGAGTCACATGGAAAAGGAGTAATGGGAACAAGGGAGAGTCTGATTGGACACTGGAAGAAAACTCTTCTCAGTGATATTGATCGGCCACTGGAATAGTCTATCCAGGGAAGTGGTGAATTTCCCACCAATCCAGTGGTGCATTCTTGGACACTTCCAAGAGTCAGCTGGATGGGGTGCTGGGCCATCCTGTCTGGACTGTACTTGTGCCCAGAAAGGTTGGACCAGATGATCCGTGAGGTCCCTTCCAAACTGGCATCCTAGGATTCTATGACAACTGTCCAAACGGGAAACCATAACTGTCACAAAGGTGTAAATTTTTTATGGACTCAGAATACTTAATTTCAAATATCTTTTATTTCTATAAAAGAATTGTTGGTCTTGAGATTTGTAATGTACTCTAGCTTACTGTCACGCTGTTTCAGGAATCAGTTGCTTTTTATATTTTTATTGACAATAAAGAGAATCCTATGAGACTATAAATCAGACTGTTTTACTTTATCTAAACCAAGAGAGGCACAAACAAACTACAAACCTTTTGTACTTGTTACTTATTAACAGTCAATGCCTCCCAACACCAGAATATCCGGCCTCGCCCCATGCCAGCTTATTAAACTTTCCTGTCAGAATACTGAGTGCACTAATAAACTTCGATGGCCCTCTCCAGGCTCACCTGGGGCCTCCAGCCACACACCGTACATGAGTCCAGGAGCTTTATTTAAGGTCAATCACTGTCCTTCACCTCCTGCTGAGCTTTGTTGGAGGACTACTGGTTTCCACACCAGCCACAGCTTTGCCTGGCCACAGAGGCACTCGATCCAGATTTTCTGACCTCCTGGACTGACCTTAGCCTTGCTTTGTCACTATGGACCTGGCCAGTAATCATTGGTCCTAAGCCAGCCTGTGCACTGACTTTTTGGCTGGACCTTGGACCTGCCTCATCAGCATGACACTGCCTTACGTTCTGGACTTCTGTTTGGACATGACCACCAGGTATTGTGGGAGTAGGTCCTGCGTGGGGAGCCCCCCGCACTGCTGGCCATGCGATCTCCCCCTAGGCTCCTGGCTTGCCTTCCCCTGGGGAGTAGCCCTACTCCTGATGCTCCTTGATAATTCCCATGTCCTGCCTGGGCTGACACAAAAGACTAGTGGTTACAGATATATGTAACATCAAGTTAAATATACTTAAGGGTGGTGGTGGGAAAGTCCTTGGTAAATTAGAGTACAAGTCCATAAGAAAAATACAAAGACCAGAATCTCCCTCTTTCCTATTTCAATGAAAAATGATTCTCTGCATGTAAGTGCTAAAAAGCACTACAACGGTATTGCTCCCAACCCTGTGCTCAAATAAAACACTCACCACAATCCTCACGCTGACAGAAAAGTGCAAATTATAAGAGAGTAATAATGGTATTATTTCAATGAACTTTTAAATACTTGTATCAAACCCAAACGCTTGTCAGAAAATGTCACTGTTACAAATCAATATAAAATGTAAATGTTGAAACTTTACCTGTATGGCTCCTGTCGCTGGTCTTCCCATTGATGAAGTTAAAGTTGCCTTTGACTACAAACAGAGGCACATTGTTTGAAACTAGTATTCACAAAGCATTAGAAGCCTGTAAAGGCTATGGGCAGTCTTCTCCATACTGAGTTTTAAGAGTTCACCTAACACTTACAGAAGTAGAAATTTTGCTGTGAACTTATGTTATTCATATGCAACATACTGCCACGCTTGAAGATGTTGAACACTTCAGTTAGCACAAGTTCACAGCATTGGGTTTTATGTATTTAGGTATTTCTTTCAGATGTTTTTTTAAAAAAAAACTACATAGACATTTATCTCAGGGAGCAGTTCTTTCCGTTATTAAATTGCTCCACTTAAAGGTAGTAACTTCAATAAGTAATTTATACAAATTGCTTCAGTAGGGTTCAGAGTACGGCTGATAAGAGATTAATACAGGGTCAGATTTTAAGGCATGCTTTCAGGAAGATTTATTTTACAATAAATTTAGATGTACTTTGAAACTGCCAATGGGTATCTTTTCCACTAGCTGACATGCTGCATGCTGTCCTGTAGAATTGTTAAAAATGTAAAGAAAAAAACATGAAATATTTAGCAGTAAGTGCTAAAGGGCACTACAAATATACACTACAGACAAGAAGAATGGATTTCAGGTTATGAAAAACTATCCCCCTAATTCCCACTCAGCGACCTATGTTTTACTAATTTACTGACCCATCATGAATGGTTTCTGGTTTTTCTGCTAAGGCTGAACCTACATTAACAAGGACTGTAGCATAGGGGAGCAAATAGATGCAGTGCTGAGGTGACTTGGCAGTGCTGGGTTAATGGTTGGACTGGACGATCTTAAAGATCTCTTCTGACCGAAAGGAATCTCCGGTACTAGGTAGTACTGTGGACCGGACAATGCTTTGGAGGTTTCCAGGTCTACTAATGCAGATAAAAATTACAGTCTTTATTATCCTTAGGAAGTGCCTTTTTGTGCGCTCCTGTAACAAGACAGCTTTTTCCGTTCCAGCACAGTACGACCCTAAACATTCACAAACACAACTGCTAAGAAAAAGCAGTCTCAAAAAGGGCTACATCCACAGCAGGTAAAAGAAGGTTCAGAGTAAAGTTTGTATTTCGGTGACTTATAAGAGCTTGGGTGTTCTTGAAATTTTTACCCAGCTAACTTGCATAAGACACCTAAAGCAATGTGACCTCCCTTCTTTATTTGTCATAAAACTTACAGGAACTTTATACAGAAGAACATGGTCTTTTCAAATTTGAGACAGGCTAATGGTTTGAAATTTATTGGGATAAAGAGACAGTGGATATATCAACTTCTGTTGGATGTATCAGTGGATATATCAACTTCCGTTGCTGTAGAAAACCAGGTTAAAGGGTTAGTTATTTAAGAGTTACAATGGGTTAAGTATATCAAAGGACATAAGCAACTTTTTCTGATTGAACTAGAGATGATTTGAAAGCTCGTATTTTCTAAGATTTGATTTCACCTTAACTTTAGGAAAACCCTCCCAAGCCCAAATAACAACCCATCCAGTTCCCACTGCAAAAAAAATGAGGTAATATCTTGAAACTACTGCCTTATGCCGTGTGGAAGTTGATTTGCAGTATTGTTTGGGAGGAAAAAAAACCTGAAAAATCAGTAACCATGCCTTGACCAAGTGTGGAGTTGTGAATTAATTCACGAATACGTGCAGTTCACTGAAAGAAAATACTTGGATAAAAAGGGCTCACTTTGTGAGGGATTAAACGGTAAATGTGCGTTTTGGTAAATACCTCATTGTCATTAAGAATACAACAGAACAAAAACATACCCCAAATCCAGTAGCTAAAGTCCTTGAAGCTGATGTACCAGGAATTTTGGCTGTCTCCTGGCGAAAAAAAAAACAACAAAAAACAAACCACCAAACAACCATTAATTATCAGTCTCTCTCTATAGTTTCTTTAGTGAATTCATAGAAATAATGCTTCAGTTGTTATAGGAAGGAGTCTCGTAGTAGAACCATATAATTCTGGCAAAGAAGTAACGTTAACCTGACAGTTCCAGCTCTTCTTTAGACATATAGTACATATGTCTAAAGTGCAGGTGTCAGCTTTATATTTCATTTTCATAACTGATATAAGATTAAGTCATAGCTAAATGAAAGCAAGAAAACTAATATAAATTACATGATACGAAGAAAAAATATCAGAACAATACACGGTTTTCTAAATCTCACTGTCTAGTACATATCTCAACCTTGTAATCATGTCACTGAGTAATTCTATGGGTGGAATAATAAACAAAGTCCTTTCAGAATACATCATTTTGCTCTGTAACATGGTTCTGTCTCATTTTATCAAACAAGAATACACATTTACAACCAAAGTTCCTTGTTTGCTCTAGCTTAACTTCAGAACTCAACGCACAAAAAATGTGCTCTGCTCATTTTTTACTTCTTTTCCATATAAAGAACTAAAGTCTGCATCTTCATGTTAGTAGTAGACAAAAAAAGACAAGAGATTCCCAAGGTAAGTTTGTACCAGTGCCAAAATCAGAGCTGGGGCTCCAGAGAAGGTCTACGCTACTGCAACGTATTTTAAAAGGTACTTACAAGGGGTCTTCTACCATGACTTGTTCTTGCTGCCTGTTGAAAAGCGACATCATTTTCTAAATCCTAGAAAAGACAAAATAAAAATACCAACCCTTTTAAAACCACAGCATCCAGAGCCAGACTTCCAGAACATCACGACTACCAAAAGCACACAGGTAAAAAAACAATTCTTCTTCCAAGAATGTTTGAAGATAAGTGAATGACAGGTTTTACTGACAATAAATAATGATTATACTATTTTGTCTCTCTTTTCTCGGTATTTTAGATTAGGTAATGTAAAAACTCCTTATTCTCTGAAAAATAAAAATACATTGAGGAAGCAGAGCTTTAGTGATGAAATAAAACGTGAAACTTACTTTCTATCCAAAAGTTTGCTACTAGCTCTGTGTCTAAATTTTACCGTTAATGCCTGTCACACCAATACATTAAGATATCTCCTATCTCTGAGGCCATGCTGCAACTCCCACGAATTTGGCATTGGGATTTCACACAAGATGCCAAGTCTTGCAACGCTGGCCCTGCTTTGAGCAGGGTAGTGAGTTTGGACCAAATGATGCTCCTGTTGTTCCAGTTCCACCAGTTACTAGAAAGCTGTCTGTAATCCAGATCCACTTGCCCCGATGGAAAAGATGCTCTACCAACTGCACAGAGAACCTGCAGGACTCCACCCTACTGTTATCTCCTCCAGCTGCAGCACACCAAGATACCAGTGATGTACTGACCAGTAAGTAGCCTCTTTTGTCAAAAAACTTGCTGCTGCACGCTCTGTGGGAAACATCACACCGAATGGGCCTGAACGTCAACACAGCCTTCAAATAACTCGGATTTCATAGTTCATAAATTCTTAAAACATAACTTCATAAACCCTTAAAACACATAACCCCATAAACCCTTAAAACATAGAAGCTCTGCAATGAGATGCACACAAGTATTTTGCTGAAATAGAAAACTACGACAGAAAAACTATTCAAAAAGATCCTGGTGAAACTTTATATATTCCTTGCATAATAAAATTTCACTTCAAAGTGGTGGCTCGCTTGCACAGCACAACGCCCTCACGTTCTTTATCTTGCACTTAGAAGTTAAAATCCTACGTATGGGAAAGGTGGGAAACAGCGAGTACTTTTACCTCTATGTCAAATGTGGGATTATAATCATTGTAGCCAGAATAAAGATCATCTTCATCAGTCTCAGGAGCCAGATGCACATTTTGCAACATTTTTCTGTGAAACATTTAACATGTCAAATATTATCTCAGTGTTTTTATACAGAACTTTAAAAATTTAAAATATAAATAGTAATAAGGTCTGCAAGTATAAAAGAGCTCAGATTTCATTTGTTTTTAATTTCAAAGACAGCAATTAAAAACAAGCTATGATTAGTCATAAAAATGATGATTCACCTATAAACAATATTAAATGGCACCATTTGACAGAACTGTATTTTCTTAGGTATTTATACCACTATAATGAAAATTGGTTTAAAGATATTTATCACTAAAACCAAATTATCATAACAAGTAACTGCATTATTTTAAGAATGGTATTTTTACACTCTCAGATAATTCAGATTTAAGATAATTCTCTCGTATTCCAAAGTTTGCCTTTTATCAGGTCAGTCTAATGCAAGGTATCTCTTCTAGCTTCAACCCTCCCTTCCTTCACCCGGGTCCTTACACCAACGCAACCACAACCACTCTCTATATACAACATTCTTCACATAATTTTGCCACTTCATTTCAAGCAGCTTTTAACAGTTGGAAGAAGTCTGGATTCCAATGTCATGCTTTTACACGGCTGCAATCACCTTGTGGTCTTCTCCCCACTGCGGACGCCAGGGAGGTCTCTCTTTGCCTGGCTAACTATCAAAATCTCCAGAAAACTCGATTTCTGCTATATCACGAAACGCAGGCGGCGCAGCGAGCAAGCCTCGGCCGGCAG
>NW_010397918.1:1002-1245 GCF_000710305.1 Buceros rhinoceros silvestris | reverse complement strand
CAGCACAGAGCCGGGGCTCGCTCCCTCCTCCGGCCCCGGCGTTGCCTAAGCCGAATAAAACCCTGCTCCAGGGTTTGTTGGGGTTTTTTTTCCGTCTAGAAACTTATTCATACATTTACCGAAGAATACTTATTTATTTCTTTTTTCTCTTCAGACTAGCTGGCCCTTTTCTCTCTCATGTCAGCGCTTCTGTTTGCTCTGCTGCAGCCGTGAAAAAAAGCGATTGTTTCTGGTCTGTTTAGA
>NW_010397918.1:0-815 GCF_000710305.1 Buceros rhinoceros silvestris | reverse complement strand
CAATTTAAACCAGTTGTTTCGGGTCTAACTATTTACTTTAGACCCTCAGCAGGGCTCTTATTTTATTCGCCGTTTTCTTTTCTGAAAGCAGTTTCTTTCCCATAATAATGGTCACACTCTGCCCTCGATAAGGGGGGAGGGAGGGGAGAGAGGGAGGTTTTCGTCGCCCGCCACTTAAAAAGTTAATATAGCCTAATTTAGGCTGAGACGAACTGCTTCTGCGGCCGGATAGAAACTCTGTCTATCCGCTCATGGGAAGAACGGCGCGGGCAGGAGCCGCCAGCCCTATCCCCACCCAAACCGCCCCTTATTTTATTTGTAGCCTTCTTCAACCTCCACAACAAAATGGACAACTTCCATCGTTAAAAACAAAACAAAAAAGTAACCCCGCAATCTAAACAAAAACAAAAAACCCCAGCAAATAACCCAAAACCATAAAAAACAAACCCACAAAAAAAATCCCACAAAAAACCCTACTACTAAGATTGAACAAAAGATTCTGAAAATTATCTTTTTTTCTCCTCCTGTATTGTCGTTTCATTATTTAATCTCTGATGAGATCAGATTATCTGTACCCTTTAGTGAAGGCAGCAGACGTCTTTAAACTGGTTTAATTGATTTATCGGTTGGTTTGTTGGTTTTTTTTTTTTAAACAGAAAGTGCATTACATTTAACTGGTCTTACAAAGGGCTTTTCTTCTCTTTACAAACCGAATTATTTTTAATATAAATTAATAAATGTTAAGATGCTATATTACGATATATCATCGTCATTAGCTTAAAAAAAAACAATTTACATTCTATAGAATTCCGTAT
>NW_010397917.1:418-852 GCF_000710305.1 Buceros rhinoceros silvestris | reverse complement strand
GCTCCAGCCCCTCCATGTCCTTCTGGCAGTGGTGACGAGAAAAGGTCTCCCCTAAATGGAGTCTCACCAAGGGAGAGAAGGGGCCCTGGAGGGACCCTTCCCCCAGGTTAAGGGGTTCCCAAAAGAAAGGAAAAGTTTTCCTTCCCTCTGGGTGCACCAGCAGCTGTTTGAGCTGGCAGCCCCTTGCATGGGGCAGAAACGGGCAGCAAAGGCTGGATTTCACCCCAGACCATCCAGGTGTCCCTCCAGGCACCCAGCCCTTCTCGCAGGGCCGCACAACACAGGTGCCTCTCGGGATGCCAGCAGCAGCTTTTGGCAGCAGAGCCGGTTACCGCGGCACAGCCCGTCCCAGGTGCACGCAGGACAAGCCCGGTGCTGTAGCTGGTCACCTTGGGGCTCCTCTCGCCTCACGGAGCAGCAGATGAAGCCAAACG
>NW_010397917.1:0-263 GCF_000710305.1 Buceros rhinoceros silvestris | reverse complement strand
CTGGTCACCTTGGGGCTCCTCTCGCCTGACGGAGCAGCAGATGAAGCACAACGCAGCATTTTCCGCAGGAATTTCCATCGCTGCGGTAGTGCCTTCCACGCGGCACAAGCTGCTCCGGAGCTGAAGCAGGTCCCCAGCCTCGTTCCTCCATCCTCCTGCACCCCAGGGGTATGGAAGCACATGTCGTTTGCAGCCTGTAATTCTCCCAAAACCACGGTTGTAGGAAGAGGAGCTTGGCTGCCGGGGTGGCCTCGCTGGCCGCA
>NW_010397916.1:0-4098 GCF_000710305.1 Buceros rhinoceros silvestris | reverse complement strand
GGTCCTGCACTTGGGCCGCAACAACCCCCTGGAGCATTATAGGACTGGGGAAGAATGGCTGGAAACTGCCCAGCAGAAAAGGACCTGGGAGTGTTGGTTGACAGCCGGCTGAATATGAGCCAGCGGTGTCACCAGGTGACCAAGAAGGCCAACAGCATCCTGGCTTGTATCAGCAATAGTGCAGGCAGCAGGAGGAGGGAAATGATTTTTCCCCGGTACTTGGTGCTGATGAGGTCACACCTTGAATACTGTGTCCAGTTTTGGGCCCCTCACTCCAAGAAGGATGTTGAGGTGCTGCAGCATGATAGGAGAAGGGCAATGAAACTAGTGAATGGTTTAGAGAACTTATGAGGAGTGGCTGAGGGAGCTGGGATTGTTTAGTCTGGAGAAGACGAGGCTCAGGGGAGACCTTACCGCTCTCTACATCTACCTGAAAGGAGGTTGCAGTGAGGTGGAGGCCAGTCTCTTCTCCATGTTATGAATGACAGGACAAGAGGACATGGCCTTAAGTTGCATCAGGGGAAATTTAGGTTGGATATCAGGAAAAATTTCTTTACACAGAGGGTCATTAAGCATTGGAACAGGCTGCCCCGGTTGGTGGTGGAATCCCCTTCCCTGGAAGTGTTTAAAAGCCGTGTGGATTTTGTGCTGAGGGACATGGTTTAAGGACCCTGGCAAGGTGAATGATTGGACTCAATGATCTTAATGGTCTCTTCCAGCCAGGTGATTCTGTGCTTTCATCCACTGGATCCTGCTACACTTTTCATGGAAATTTAGAGATGTTAATCCCCTCAGTCCTCCCTTTCTAAAGGTCCCTGTGTGCTGTTATTATAGAACACAGAACTCTCTACACCGTCTTTGAATTTCATTTAACATTAAAACATCCATTGTCCCCATTCCCATATTTTGTGGATCTCTATTGCATTTTCCAATATTTTAAAGATTCTCCTGTGCAGTAGGAGTAGCAGAAACATAGTGTATGTACGATCATACTTTAAAAAAATGTTCAAATACAGAAAGTCTCATATTTTCTTTCTTCTTACTGCTGTTCTTTTCTACATCCCTCTTGCCTGAGCAAGAGAAATAATGATTTTTCTTTTTTTTTTTTCCCCCCCAATGCTCAGGCTATAGCTCAGTCTTTTGTGGTCTAGGACATAGTTCTCTCTTGTAATGTCTCCTTGGTTCCGTGATTGCAAGGTGGTTTCTTGTGACCTGGAAAAAATAATGGCAGCTTGGGTGAGGTCCATGATGACTAGAAAAAACTGAATGTTACACTCATCTTTCAGAAAGGTGGACGTGGGAAAAATATAGTTAAGCTTAACCCAGTCCATGGAAATATAATGGAGTGTGTCCTCTTTGAATTAATTTCCAATCATATGAGGATGGATAAAAAGGCAGTCAGAAATTATCTACCCAATTTACCAAGGGAAAAACATGCTTGACCAGCATGACTGTCTTTCATGATTAAATGGCTTCTGATGTAGATGAGCAGGGAGAAATAGATGAAACTTGTCTTCAGTAAGTAGATAGATTAAACTCATCTTTTGATACCACCTCCCTCAACATTATCATTTAGAAGCTGAGGAATATACGGACAGCATGAATGGTGTGTTTTATGTGGATTGAAACTGCTGGACTTCCAGGTTTAGATGATGACTCAATGTCTGGTAAAGAGTGGATAAATACTGTGCATCAAGAATAAATATTGACACTTCTATCATTGAATAACTTAACTGACAGTCTGAACGATAAAATTCCTTAGGAAATCTAAAGAGAACATTAAAAGAAAGTTACAGCATTAAATTTGGAGGGTTGAGTGGTGAACGGCAGAACTTCAGGCAAGACAATTTTCAGGACTTAAGGGTCAACAAGAATGTCATGGATTTCATAAAAAACCACTATCGATTCTGGAAGGCTGCATCCAGTTTTGGGCTTCCCTATTCAAAAGGAGTATTAAGAGAATGACGGCATTAGCAGAAGGCTGATAAGATGGTCAGAGACCCCAGGCATGTGACTTACCTGGAGAGGTTGAAGGAACTGGGATTACTGAGCCTGGCAGGAGGAAGCTAAGGTGCGGTCTAACAGTGGCCTACAGATACTTGCAGGCTGTTACAAAGGTGATGGAGTCAAGTTCTTTTCATTGATGACAAATGGTACAGAGAGGCCAAAACTGCATTTTGGGAGGTTTATGAACTATGACATTAGGAAGGAGTCTTTCATTCAGAGAGTTGTGCAGCAATGGAACAGGTTCTGTCCTTGGAGGAGATGGACTGTCCAGGAAAAACTACAGCTGACCTGACCTTGTCTAGGAGATTACTGTGCTTTGGACAGGAAGCTAGAGTAGATGACCTCCAGACATGCCCTCCAACTGGAGTTCAGAGATTCTGTGGTATACAGCTTGTGCTTCTCTGTATCAAAGTACAAAATATTTTATATGGCCATTCAGAGCTTTGCATCTTTTAAGAGGTCATCAGTTGTCTTATTCCATATGTAAACTTTAACAACAGTATGTAGTCTGTACTAGCAAATTGTTGTTGATAGTGTTGAATGCTAGGCCTCCTGGATAAATGACACTATGTTTCCTTCCCTAATCGATGATGACAGTTTTTGATACATAATTCAGTTAATTTTTAATTATCTGCCCTATGAGTTGTTTCTGTTTAGTAATGCTGCCATGGCGAATGGCTTATATTTTACAAAAGTCTAAATGTAAAAAAGCATAATACCTTTATCAACCAAACATGTAATTTTCCCTCAAAAGCTAAAATCAGGTTTGTTTGTTGCGTGACTACTTTTCAATAAAATCATAGTGACTGGTAGTGATTATCTTTCAAACCTGCTAGTTTTGCTTTAGTTCATCATTAATACAATCCTATGACACCTATTCCATCACTATGCCTGAGACTGATGCCAGGTGACCTTGAATTTCATGGTGCCCTTTTTGTAAAGACTTATTGTCTTCTATTCTTCTGGACTTTTCCCTGTGTTCCAGGACTTGCTACACAAGAATATTGGTAACTCTGAAATTGTTTTTTTAGCCCTTTAATGAATCTCAAATTCCCATTATCTGGGCCAGCTGGCCTTGAAAACATTTAGTCAATACATCCTCAACTTTGTGAAACTAGCCCCATGTGAAGTTCTTGCAGGTGTGCACGCACATCTTGCGGATGTTCTCCATTGCCTACCCCCACAGCAGTGTAGTGAGCGAGTTACTTTTATTGATTATAAAGAGATCTGAAACACCTTCCTTTTTTTTTCACACCAAGGTGCATCTTTGGGTTAGAAATATTCTCTCCCATCCCTTTAAACACTTTAGATAAGCTTTTACCCATATCTATCTTGTAATGTCACTAATTTTCTTCTCAGGCTTGAGGAATGATTTATCCTCCTGCCTGCTTCAATCAGTAGTCTTAATAGCCTACTTTGATCAATAACCTTTTCTTAGCACATTGAGCTGTATTTATCTGAAATCTTTCAGATTTGAGTTATTATTCATAAGTTTTGATGTGCATATACATATGTAAGTGTGTATATATATATTTTTATATATATTTGTCTGTCCATTCCATCTTTCTGAAATAAATTATAGTAGAGATATTTAAAGAGGAGATTTTTTGTCAGTCTTCAAAGTTTCAAACAGATCAAGTGGTATTTCTCTGCTGAGGTGAAATACACAGCCCAAGTTAAATTATTTATATTATTGCCATTAGCAAAGGATCTCTGTCCCATCTATACTTAAGTGTCTCCTACTTGAACGTCTCAGCAACCCTCTTTACATTGTTGAAAAAGCTTGTAAACTTTGGTTGGTTTTCCTACGTGATAAAATTAACCTCTTGTCTTTTTCATCATCCAGGTAACCAGAGTTGTTCAGGAGAAGAGATGCTCTTGCCTATGATTTTATACTTTCTTTCTCTGCCAAGGTACCAGATTGCATGAGAAACACACCACCCCAGCTGCTCTTCCTGATCTGCAGCACTTGTCACCCTCTTCCCATAACACCAGTTCTGCCCTTGGGACTCACATAAAAACAATCCACATTTTTCAAGCTGGGGATTAATTTCCGCTGGATAAATATTTTTAAATATTTAAATATAATGG
>NW_010397915.1:3172-15197 GCF_000710305.1 Buceros rhinoceros silvestris | reverse complement strand
GCCAATTCCCTCAGGACTCTGGGATGCATGTCATCAGGTACCAATAGTCAGCCAGACAAGGTCTAGGAGTATAGCTCTATGAAGATACTTTTTTTAAAATTATTTTATCCCAGTTCAGTAATTCAATAGTGACGTTCAACAAAAATAAATCAACCCAGAAATCAAAACCCAAAATTCAAAACCCAAAACCTGCAAAGCTGATATAGCTGGGACAAAGAAGAAGGTGGTGAGGCTGTGCTGCTAATGAATAACACTGCCACTAAATGACATAATCATAACCATGCCTATAACCTGCAGTTCTGGTCCCCCAAATCTGCTTATCATCAGAAATGTCTCAAATCCTTCCTTGAGTCTCTTTGGAGAAACAGATTGGAAATGATAAAATCGCGGCAAAAGCAGGACATTTACCAGGCAAATAAATGCCGTATCCTAAGAACCTAAAATACAATGATTTTACTTTAACGCCTATATTTTGCTTAGTACCTAGAGAGTGTACTGAATGTGGATATACATTGTCTGTGATTACTGCCCAGGTAACAATAGATACTTTCCCTGGAGACCTTGATGTTTTCTAAAGCACTCCAGTCAACTTGTTCTGGCTAGAGCATCATCTTTTTGCCCTCCCTCCTCTTTAGGAGAAACAAATACCTGTAGCTCAGATGATAGTGAGTAGAGCAGGAAAAAAACTTTTACCACTCTGTCAAGCCCTCAGTGGGTAACAGAGAGGCACACACAAAAGCATTTTAATATCATTTGCATTTTATGTCACCAAAATGGCTTTAGGGTTGAATAGATTGCACTGTAGCTAAACATAAAAGTTTTTTTTTTAAAAAAAAAAATAAAAAGTAGGGCAAGCCCTGCAAAAATAATCATATTAGAAATGAAGAGATATTTTTATTTAAGAAGGATAATTTTGACATTCTGAGCTTTTACTCTGTGTTTCTTTCATGCTTTCAACTTTCTGCTTATATCCAAGAGAGTTATTTATTTTTCCCCCTTCTGCTGTTACTTTATGCAATATTTTGACTCAGAAACTGGACTTTAAGAAAAATGTACTCTATGATATGGCTCATAATAAAAATGAGAGAATTATTTTTTTTTATTAAAGCTTTGTAGAATTTTTTTTTTGAATGTTACAAAAAATAGCATACATTTATATGCATATATGTGCCTGTGTACATACGTATATGAATGACTAATGCTTGTCTATGTCTTTGGGGACTAAGAGTATGCTTGTTTTCTCAAAATACTCAAAATTTTCTCATTCATAGCCTAAAGACTGTATTTAGAACTTTTGTTCCTGGAATCCAGGGTTTTTTTCAGTCAGATTCATAATCTTTCACTATTTTATTTTGTCAAAAAACTCAATCCTGTGTGCATCCACAAAAAGTTTCTTGCATGTTTTCCTAGTTTGCTTTAGAAGTCTGAAATATAGGTCGAGTAGACGTTGTTCTATCATATCAGTTTCCAGACTCTATAATCTTTTAATAACCTCTTCAACTGTTACCTATTCTGTTCCTAATTCCTCATTTTACTGCCTTAGTAATCTGATTCCTAGTGAAGGCAAATCTCCACCCTCCTCACTTTTTAAAGTCAATGCAACAATGACTTATTTTTCCTTATCTTTTGCATATAATTCATCATTTCCTCTTAGCTGGATTTTTTTAATCCAAGTTTCTTCTCTGCACATTTAGAAAAAACATTACAGTAGAAGCAGCTCAAGCTGTTGTTGGCCTGCAACTCTGCCAAAACATACTACCTGATCTCAAATACAGAGCAGGGAAAATTTAGGGTCACCTATGACTTCCTGGAGTGCCACAAGTAGTGATTTAGTAGAAAGCACTGATTCTTCCAAGTAAGTTCTAGTTACTCTTTCTAGGAGCCACTGAGCTGAAAACATAACTTTTGACTGAATATCATCTTAAAGTACTAATTACCCTGTTCATTAAAGATCCCATTGCATCAGGATAGATTTGTTTGGAATTTGTTTCCTGGTTGTAATCCCCTTCCCTTTTCCTAATACAGTATTAGGAAATTATCATAATACCAGGGGGTTTTCTCTCCTAAGAATTCTTCTAATTATAACAAAACACAAATCAGACACACTTCAGTGGTGCTCTCTGGCCAGACTCAGCTGCTGTCCACCACCCCTCAGCTGGCTTTTTCAGGGTTCCATTAAACGACCCTCATAGGTCTTTACAGGTGCAAGTCCTTACACTTCTCCAGAAACCAACGACAATTACAGTCACTGACAGTGACAGTGAAAAGAAAAGCAAGCCCAAGAGAAATTTTCCTGTGGCTAAAGTTATCAGCCCCTGGGGATCTACCCAGTGGCCAGCAAATTTGATGGGAATCGCTCCACTTATAGCAAGAGGTAATATATCAAATCTATAGAGTTGTGTGAGCTCTACAGAGCTCAAATCTGTGGAGAATCAACAGCGTCCACACTTCTTGACTTGATGTAGATAGAGCAGGGGCCAGAAAGCACCTGACAGTCATCTGTTTCAGGGAAGAAATGCTGAAATTCCCCTGAAAGTTGTGATCTCTTGGTCCTATTGCAATTCCTTGAGTGCAGTTTTGCCTAATGTCTGCTGGTATTGTGTTGATCAATGCTAGAGATGTGTAGAGTACAGACAAAAAGAGTTTTGCAATCTAGTAAAAAAAGCAATTTCTGTGTTCTGGAAAGAACTGATGAAGGCCAGAAAAACATCTGGAAATTCTCTGGCCATGATACTTCTCCATGTGCAGGACTTGTAATATTTACAGAGAGTGAGATCAGCTGTGATTTAGGAAAAAAATAATCCTGATCAGGCATTGAAGGACTTTTTACACTACCATGAAAGCTTCTGAACACTTCTAATTAACCTTGGTCTTGTTTTACCTATCACAGCTAGTTCACAGAATCACAGAATCATCTGGTTGGAAAAGACCTTTAAGATCGTCGAGTCCAACCGTTCCCCCTGCACTGCCAGGGTCCCTAATCCATGTCGCTCAGCACCACATCCACACGGCTTTTAAACACTTCCAGGGATGGGGATGCCACCACCTCCCTGGGCAGCCTGTTCCAATGCTTAATGACCCTCTGTGTAAAGAATTTTTTTCTGATAACCAAACTAAATTTCCCACAGCTTTCTTTAATAACAATAAATACTTAAAATCAAAACCAAAAGTCTTCACTTAAAGATTTTGTGTTCGGTGGTCAGTATAGCCTTCTTAGGGCTTTACTAGGTTCTTCACAGATCGAATACCATTTGCTTCCTGTAATGAACTTTACACCAGTTTACTTGAATACATCTCCCTCAGATTAACTGAAGCCATAGAATCTGGCAAATGTGAAATAACAGCATGTCTTTATAAGCGACTTACGTGCATCTATTTAAAAATGCTACCACTGCATTCCCATTAAAAATTAAATTTCTTTCAAATGACTCACCAAAGCCCACCTCCATTTTCACACCAAAGAACTTGAAGTGTTACTACCTCCTGCATTGGATTAAATTAATCTACAAATATTGTTTAATTCTCTTCTATATTACGTGAGAATCTGTGACAAGTGTCTTTTAGCTCTGCTGAAATTCTAGTATCCATCTGTCTCCTTCTAACAAGCCGTATTTATTTTAACAGAGGCACATCTCTTTTCATAATATGAAATCTGAGGCTGAGATCTCTAGCAATTCATTTTATGGAGTCTATTCTATTACTCTTCACAAAATCACAGTTCTATGTGTGTACTTTTTTAGCATGTCCCAGGTTTTGTTCTCACTATTTTCCTCTGAATTTATTGATCAGTGTAGATATGTCCGTGAGGTGCTTGGAATAAAAAGCTTGTCTCATTTATGAACTTATTTGTCCCTTATTCTGTTTGGATGCTGGGGAAGCAATATCACAGGAAAATCTTTTGCATAGTAAAGGGCTACCACTGTTTGCTGTCCTCCAAGGGGCAGGATTTCCAATTCATTAAATATTCCACATAGCATGTAAACAAATTGATCTCTTGGCATCAACCTTTTCCCAATTAGTTGACATGCAGAATGAGCAGGTATGAAAATAAGATAGCAATGACTACTGTGACAGTCAGGTTGCCCTCACCCATGACCCAGCACCCAGCAGAGTCCATGCCAGCAAAGTGTTTCATTGGTGTGGCACTAGGAGGTAAGGGCTTGTTGGTGATGATATTCAAGCTCACAGGAAGACAGGGTAGGGTGTCAGCATAATCTTCCCTTATTGAATATCTCAGGGGGATGAGAGGTAAGGAGCTTAAAAGAAGAAGGGAAAGAAATTATCACTGCCAAGGTTTGAAAACAGCTGGAGCATTAAGGATGCAAGTGAGAGAATGCTACAATTAAGTTTGCTCATGTGACCTTAATTCACTCATTGTCCATATGTTTCATCACAGCCTTAAGATATTCAGTCAGAACCTATTTCCACAGGGATTTTTCCCTTTAGATTGTGTAGGATGGATCTTCTTCTTCCAGTTTATTGGCTTGCAATTTGGATATTAGCTTTGCTGAAATGCTGAACACTCACTGTTGCAACTGGAGTTGGTGGGATACATACTTTAAATATCAATGTACAGTGAAATCAGTGAGATACATACCTTAAATATTAATGTACAATGTCATACTGACAGCAGTGCGTAACTGCATTTCAAACCCTGAACCAATTCACCTTCTGAGATGTCCTACCTTATAGTGCTGTATGGTCATACACACATAAGGCTTAATAACGCTAAGGCCCATGAAAAGTCAGGTTATGTGTCTCATCCTGGGCACTAAAATTAAGAGATAAAAAATTTCCTTCTCAGCTTTCCTTCAGTCTTTTCTGAAAAAAATGAGACTAATAGAAGACTCTTATCGCACATGAGTAGAATTAAAGTTTACTAATGACAATGAAACACTCTAATACTAAACAGATTAAAAAAAAAAATTAAAAAAAAAATTATGAAATTCAGATCTGAAGATAAAATTAGTGATGAGAAGGATCATTCTATTTTCAGTGTTACTGTTTGACTTGCATTTAGGAGCACACATTGACCAGAGAGAAGATTGATGCAGGGATCCTCTGGAAAATAAGTTGTATAATGAATTAAAGAAGACAACAGTGTTTGCAGGAAGGAAGCTGTGAGAGGGGGTATTTAAATGGCTCTGTTAACCTGTTCCTAACTTGAGGCTCTTTGTTCTTTTAAGGCTTTATCAGGTGCAGATCCAATTCTGGGGAAGAGAACCATGAAGAAGATTCTGGACGGTTCCCCCTTCACAGGTGCCATCAACATGTACCCCACTGGTACTGTGTGAATGCAGGGTGCTTCTCCCCCTTATTCCTCTGCTCTGCAAGTGCAATTACAAAAATTAATAATTTTGGCTTTTTCATAGCAGAGGCATATTAAAAGCACAACTGAAAGCACAACTCATCAGCACTTGCTCTGCGATTTTTGTTGTTCCTTTCTAAAAAAGTATCTTTTTCTAGAGATTTCTTTACTGTTATGCCATTTCTGGCATAGGCAGTTCCAGACAGAAGGTTACTGTTTTATAACTGGCAGCTTAAGTAACTTTCCCACCAATTTTACTATGCCTTCTGGTAGGTGTAGTTTCCACAAATGATTCTTCTCTCCTTATAAGGGAGTTGGCACATTTTTACAGTAGTATTTGATTTTTTGTGCGTGTGTGATTTCTGCCAACCCAAATTTCACAGTATGTAACAGCAGTAAATTCCGCTTTATAATAAATGGCTGGAATTTGAATAGATGTTTCAATTTTAACACACACAGCTTTAAGACCCACATCAGCTTTAAGAAGTAACTGCTTGCCAATATAAACCACACAGTTGCTCCAGCTGTTTTCCTACTCAAATGTGGTCTAAAGATGAGTTACTCAGACAGCATTAAGAGGACAAATGATAGCCTGTTACAGAAACTATTACATTCTGCAACACGTTCCCTTCTGAGTGACTAGTCCCTAAAGCTGGAGCAATTATTCACTGTAAGATACATGTATAAGATAGTTCTTGTAAACATACTGGTGTTCACTCGTATGATCCAAGCTTTGCCACAGTCAGCTTCATTGACTTGTGATCAGCCACTGTTGCATCCTACTGATGGGAATCCAGCTGAACAGAGATGGAAGTTGAGGAGCTTAAGTGCACGTGGGCTCCTCCTCCCTCTTCACCCCAGTTGTGTTATTTCTGTCTTTTCTCACCCTCTCAGATCAGCATTTCTGGAAGGAGACAGTGCCTTCTATAGGCATAAAGGAGCATCAACTGATTACAACATGTTTTATGTGCTCAGTATCTCTAAAACTTGATCATTCCTTTATCCCTATCCTGTATTGGCTTTTGTTCCCTTCCTCTGCCCTAATACTCAGCCATGCACACACACATACGCACACACACATGTGCACACATTTCCCAGCACCAAATCCTCAGTCTGATCTACCGAGTGAACTCCTCCTGTGCATATTCTCTTTGCTGGTTTTGCTCTTGACTGTAGGTTTCCCACAGATTCAGAACCTCCACTACCTAGAGTAACTTTTCACCCCCAAGGCACAATCCTATGCCGTTCTTAGTGCCAGCTTCTGTGCATCCTGGGGTGGTATTTGGTGCTCTTCTGACCTCTCCCAGGCAACTTTGGCTGGTTTACTGCTGAGAGGTTCAACGGGGTTGCTACTCAGCTGTTTGCTGGCAGTGCTTGGAAGCAAGAGCTGGTACAGTTACTCTTTATTACAGAACCAATTATCTCTGCTATAAAATCAATAAAAATATGGGGCTATTTATTAAGAGACCAGGCAATGGAGATAGGATAGAACACCAGTAGTATATACTGATACATTCCACATTTTTGGCTCAGATACTGTTCTTAAGAACAAGAACTCAGACATCTTCTTCTGAGTGATCTCTTTGCTTTATCATAGTACGTATTGACTCAGATTTCATCCATCCCCCAATAAAGTTGTGGCAAAACTGCAAAATAAGTAAAGAGTAACTCTTATGTAATTACATGTTGATTTAGTCTTGTTTCCAACATGGAAATTCTAACTTCTGAAAAGCAGCTTTCAGCTGCAATCTATGAGATTTATCTCCAAATGTGCAGGGGATGCAATTAGGTGGGTACAGTTCATCTCATCTATTGCACCATTTAACTCCCAGTAACTCCTTTTTCTTCAAGCATAACTCTGCATAGCTGTCACAGCACGATGTAACAGAGCTGTTCATTCTCTAGCTTGACTTATTTCATATGGGTTTGTTGGTAATCTGACTTAGTTGTACATGCATAAGCTCCAAATCACTTGGCACGGTTATCTTAACTGTCACTGCTTCCTCACTTTTTCAGCCAGCAAGAACTGGAAATACTGAGGAATAAAGGAATACTTCACATACCTCTGTAGCCCTCTGTCCACCTGAGTTAGCGCTGATGGGGTCCTCAGAGAGCAAACCTCACCTGACAGAAGATTGGAATGGAAAATACAAAGGTGAAAACAGAGAGGTACTTTTCCCCTCTGCTCCACAAAGTAATATTTCCAGTAATACTTTAGCTTGATGTACTGAACTAGAATGATGAAACATTTTGCAGGTTGTAAACCTTGCAATAGTGAAATATCAATCACTCCACCGTTGATAAAACCCACTTGTATACAGATTTTACATATACTTAGGTAACACAGCATTTTACATGTTAAAAGGAAAAAAAAAGGCGGGGGGGAAATATACAAACAAGCAAAATAAAATTTAAGTTGCATAGGCTATTTTAAACTGCAGCATAATTACTCCTGTTTTCCAGTTCTCTGAGAACTATGGCAATAGACAATTGAATACATCTTTACGTTTTGCTCAATAAGTGGAATTGCTGCCAGTACTTAAGATTTTGATATGCCTGTAAAACTTCTAGTCTATTGTTCTAACTGTGACTTTTTCCAGAGAAAAGATCTCTAAAACTCAGAAGCCACACACACAAAACAAATCACCCTGCAGGCATTCATACATTTAAACATAGTTATTTCCTGTATTTTGAAGAAGTGATTTCTCATCATAATTCATTACCACTCCAAGGATTTAGACAATTTTCAAAAATGTAAGTCATGTGGATGAATCTGTAAACACAAAATCGTCAAGAACTTGTAACAAATCTTGTCAGATTTATACATGCAAAATCAGACCCTTTGCATTTTGCTGAGAGTTCAAAGCAAAGAAGCTGGAGTCTAAAAGAGGTTTTGGCTCATTAATTATTGCAGTGTTATCCTGGATTATATTGAACAGTTGTCTGGGTGTCCAAGTTCTTGTATGCAGAGGTCTGGCGTTTCAGATACAGTAATTCATGTTCACATCAGTGGTAGGCATTTGCCATAGGTAGTGATGGATTTTCCACAGTGTACTCAAGGTAGACAGAGTCCATAAATGGCTTCTTTACTTTGATGGCTTGTGCATATTTCCAGATATGTGACCCTGGAGCTGAGGCATACAAGCAATCATCCACTTAAGGTGAAGGATAGTGTAACAGGAAAAATTTTGTTTTGGAGGTCCCACAAGGCGATTCACCACTGAGGGACTCTTTTGAGACAAGCTTATGACACAGGTGGAAGAGGCCTTATATGCACCTGATTAAATTACAAGGTTTTGGATGAGGACTTTATATAAAAATACATTTGTACTATAAAAGATGGGTTATTCTAAATTCTTCTGGATTCCTTCAGAAACGATAGGCAAATAACATTATTTTTATTCATTTATCAGTTAATTTAGATTAAACATCCATTAAGCTGGGTACTCTGTGATATTTCCAGAGTGCGCAATTAGATGGGTTTACTGGGAGAAAGAGAATACCACCAATAAACACTAGCACAAGGACTGTCCTTTGTATTTCTAGTCTCCTGTCCACATGGTGGAGACAATCAACCCAGATCCTTTAAGCGGTACCATAATAAAGATATGGAGTAATCACAATGACCTCTAGGACAGTGTGTAAATATATAGAAAGTCACCTATTCAAAATACACAGGTGGGCAGCCAGTTGTTGTGAGATCTGTTTGGCTGCCACGTGCCCATTCAAGGCAACTGTGCTGGAGGTAGTGAGGAGAATATGGGAGGGAATATTCCCTCTCTTTATCACCTACTGTGACTGCGTCATCTAGTGTGGCCAAGGAAAGATGAAGGATCCAGCATGTATTTTTTCTCCTACATTCATTCATTACCCAGAAAATCTAGCTCAGTTAGTCATATTCTCATGAGTCTCACTGAGCTGACCTTTCAAACTCCTGAATGCTTGAGATCAATCACTTTGATTTTGGAACACACTTCTCTACCCATCCATCTTCCCTGGAGAGAGAGTAGAGAACAATTGGAGAGGATTAATCCAAACAAGCCAAACAGATGTTGGAGAAAGATATACTCCTACTCAGTCATGTTCTGACTGAAACTTATCTTGTGCTTATCACAGATGGCCCTTCCCGTTTGTCAAGCATGTTAATTTACTATTTTAAATATGTACATTTAGCTGGTACTGGAGATTATTCCTCAACGTTTTAGTGAGAGGCTTAGGAAAAGAATCAGTCTTAGTGCATGCAGAATAAATTTGAAATAATGACAAAGTACAGCTAAAATATAGTTTTATCAATAGACCACATTTACTTGCAGGCTTTAATGATGGTGTTGATGTGAAAATGTTGGTCATCTTGAAGATAAATTTGTATTTTTTGTATTTTAAGCTTGTCCATTTTCATGTAGGTGGTGTTCCCATTATGTAGGGATTGTGTAATAATAATTAAAAGGCATATTTGTTAGAAATAGATAATAACAGTAGGTGCATCATGGGCAAATTACCTCAGTAAGAGACCTTGGCCATGTTGATTTCCATAAGTACAAACTTCAAAGTTCGATGAACTTTGACATACAACAAACTTCCTCAGACCTTCAGCAAGGTGAAGAACCTGGTGAAGAAACCCTTCGTCAAGGTGAGAAAAATCTCTCGGAGGTAAGCTACAGGTCTCCAGGTTTGAAGCGTGCATGAAGCAGCAGTTAAGTGGGGCAGCACCTGAGAGCCATGTTTCTGTGCTGAGCAGGAGCAAGGCAGCGCAGCAGCAGAGTGCCAGTCCACACGCACCCAAAGGTGATGGATAGGCCCATTAGATTTTAGCTTTGTTGCTGAGAAGTCAAGAGTGCTGGGTTGCTTTGTGATGTGACGCTGGTCCACTGGGATCTGTGCTGTGTCAGTGAGCTAATTTGATATTCACTATCTAGCATTGGCCTGATACCGCTTAACAGTCAGGGCTTTCTGGTATCGAACACCCTCTATCAGTTTAAAATGTTGGGCTTGAGATTAAAATCGTAAATTCCCCTCACTCCTACATCCAGAAAATTTTCTGCTGCCAAAAATCCTTGAATAATTGTATTTAGGCAGTTTCATAGCACTGTTCTGAGCAGAAAAGGTCATTTGCAGTGAAAAACCTCATTTCCTCTATAAAGCTAGTTTACTACCAAAAATTGAACAATGGCCAACTAGTCTTTCCTGAGGGTAGAAATGTACTTTAAAAAATTACATTTATCTTAAATAACTTACTTGCATATGTCATGGAAATACAACGGATTCTGCCATCTTCACCACCATTTATACACACACACACACACATATATGTATAAAATAATTATACTTTCTTTCTGAGGTAGATAAAAAGTTAAATAGAAGAAACAGAGCAATTCAATAGCTAGTTACTTTCTCATTTAATTTTGTATCCTGCTGCAAAATTTAAATCTCCATTGGAAATATAGCAGAGCTTGAGGATTTTCAGAGATAATAAGAATTTGGTTTTCATCCCTTTAAAATTTCTAAATAAAAATATAAGGGAGCTTTTATTAGGGCTTTTGTGTAGATCAAATCTGAGTAAAATTTGTTACAGTATTAAAATGCAAATACAAAATTTGGAAGAGTTATAAACAACTGCTTCATTTTTGATAACTCAGAAACATATTCCCCAAAATGTTCTTCCCAGCTGAGAGGTGCATGAACAATTTCAGATCATAGGACCTATGCAGTCCACTCTTATTTCATATTTCAACACACAAATTAGCTGTGTAATACTAAAAATTTGGCCGAAGAGGTTAACATTTCTTCCTTCATGACCTCATATAGAGTAGGTGCCTAGTTTTATTAGTGCTCAGGGCCTTCAATGGATAAATAGTAGTCAGAGAATCAATTCATAAAAATTTATAAGCATATAATATTGCATGATGCCATGTGAAGGTGCTGGGGATCTTAAAGATGTGAGGTACTCGCAGCAAGGGTAGGACAAATGCTAAGCTTCTTTCTTCACCTGAGATAACTAATTCAGAGTTAATTCAGGTTCCATCATACCATACTAAATCCTGCCAAGTAGGTGTATCTATTACTTCTGAACTGTTCCAGCGTCTTCCAAAAACTATAGATAGCAGGTCTGCAAGTATCACAGTTAAAATCAGAACTCACATAAGTAAGTCCCTTGTTAAATATTTTTTGCATATATTCATGTGTTATCTGCCCCAGACTTGCTGAAATTTCAAGGCACACAGTAAAAATTAAGAACTGCATTTTTTTCCTTAGATAATCTATGTGCTTAATTTACTCTCTTTTTTTTTTTAATGTTTCCAAGTTATTTGTCACCTGTTCATGATCTGCTGTTCTCTTACTCTAAATTAGTGATACATCTAAGGCTATGTTAAGTCATTAATGTAAATGTGCTTCCAGATGCTACGGAATCAGATAAAGACCTGAAGACCAGTGAATGTACGAACTTAGAAGGCATCTACACTATTGCATACTTGATGTATCTTGAGGAACATACAGGCTGCGGTTTGTTTTCAACAGAAATCATGTCCATGACTTGATGTGCTTTACAATAAAAGATCAGTTAAAAATCAAATTGGTGCAACCAAAGGTCAGTGAAGTGGAATTTTGGGAACAGAACTAAGGTATATGAGGAGGGATTGTAGGAAATACATAAAACATTTGCGTGAGTTTAGCCTCAGAAATGGATAGTGATGTAACTTCGTCAACAGCATGTAGGTT
>NW_010397915.1:476-3111 GCF_000710305.1 Buceros rhinoceros silvestris | reverse complement strand
ATGGAACTTCGTCAACAGCATGTAGGTTCAGCAGCAGCATGGAGCTCAATGCATGTTGCATAAATACAGCAAGGAGGCTGAAGACTCCAGTGAGTTAGACTGCACCAAGCTATGTGTTTCTTCATGCAGCTGGCACCCAAGATCAAATTTGCATGGTGTCAGTCTGGGGAGGAAGGAGTTGTCCGTTTTTGGGACCAGCATCATCTGGATGACTGCTTCAAGCATGCAGTTACCCGAGGATTGATGCAAAAGAGATTTCCAAAGTGCAGTGATATTTTTATGTGTTTTATTAATGATCTTTGATTCCTGTCTTGTTCCTGAAGAGAGAGTAATTTTCTTTTCCCCTGTAACTAGTAAACTGGTTGTGGCTTTTAGCTTTTGCCAATGGTGATGTAGGCACTCTCTTTAAACAGTGATTTCTGGTATCTGCAAGAGTCATGGGCACTGCTGATGCTTTCTCTGAGGCAGGTGAGCAAGACAGAAAGTATGGATGGGGGATTAGTTTTGACTTCTTTATCCTCCAGTGGGCTCATCAAAATAGTGTGGAAAGCACATAGTTAAAACTGTCTGCGACTGTAAACGACAACATTTAAACCCTAGAGGTAGGACGCTAGGCCAGTTAAGTTTAACTGTGTCTTTTTAAGGATTGGTTCCTCTCCTAAGACACTCCACTGTGTTTTGAGCAGTTGCATGCTATTCATGCAAAACACAACATGCTTCAGGTCGGCCCTATATGTTAGGATAACAGGACTGCTGGAAATGATGACCTGAAAAACATCAAACTTGCCAGGAAATCTTGATTACTTTCTCCACCAGAGTTATAAAATTATTAGGGAAGGAAAGACTGTGGCTCTTTATGCTGAAGAGAAGCATTTAATGAGCGTGTCATGAAATTCTCATCTCGGAATTATTTTAATTGGTTTAGATATGAACAGAAC
Organism: Buceros rhinoceros silvestris; assembly: GCF_000710305.1. Classification (NCBI taxonomy): domain Eukaryota; kingdom Metazoa; phylum Chordata; class Aves; order Bucerotiformes; family Bucerotidae; genus Buceros; species Buceros rhinoceros. The sequence goes on along the minus strand of NW_010397915.1, from coordinate 2,173 downwards.
CGTATAGATCAAAATTAGCTGAAGGGCTATAAACAAATGAGTGTGTGTGAAAAACAATTGCACTGAATGCAAAATAGAGAGTGAAGGGGGTTTCCTCCTTGTACAACTCCAGGGTACAATTCCAGAGGTGTAATTTAATATCTAGGAAGATGTTCAATAATAGACTTCAGGAAGGGCACTAAATTAAGGTCTGTGGCACCATAAAGGAGTGAGAAGGAACTTGCCAGGCTAAGGATCTAACTAACAAAAGCTTGTTACAAGGTGTCTAAATCCTCCAGCTCTCACCAGCTTCACTTCAAGCACATGCTTAACGAAGCTCCACTGCTAAGGCTCATTTCCATCTCTCAGTCTTCTGAGTCTCCTGCTACACTTCAGAGGGGAGCAAAAGGGCACTCTCACAGACTAACTTATCAGAAAACAGGGGAGCTGAGGTGGGAGCTAATGCCAAATGGTTTTCCCTTCTCTTCAAATCTGGTAATTTCTGTACAAGTAGACTGTGACAGGCGTGGAGAAACAGCCAGCTGGAGGGAAGCAAAACTGGCAAGCAGGGTGGCATTTTCTCATGCAGAAAATATATTGGAACTCAATGTTGTTTTTCAGAGCCAGGAAAAATGCTGCCACAGGAGGAAGATGCCTAAAGAGCAACTAAAATAGCACAGTGAGGCACAGGGGTTCAGAGCTGCCTGTTTTTTAATTGTGGGCTTGTGGCAGGGAAAAATCTCTTGTACGGGGCCAAAAACTTGCTTAAAAGCAGCATCTACTGGGAGTCAAGTTTGAAGTCCCTTCAGGTGCGATCTGCTGTTAAACAGCTGGCAACCTCAACAGCTGTGTGTGAGATGAGGACCTAGCATTTATTTTCTACTCTAGCCTGTATCACAGGGGTGTGGAGGGGATGGTTTTGAGCTTACTGTGAATTGCATCCCAGTGATTGGGCTATTGAGGATTGGATGGAGAGGTGCTCCAGGGAGTTTGAGTATTTTAGGATAAGGTAGGCACACTAAAGAGCTTGCTATCAAAGTGGAGAAGCAGCCCAAAAGATGTGAAGCATTTGTCATTTTCGGGGAACGTGCTTGTGCCAAGCTTGATGACCACAATACATCCTGGAAATTTCCGTGTGTTTGCTAAAGGATCAATCACCACCAGAGACTAAAACATTTTGAGGTAAACTAAATGGTGCTGCACTTCTAGAACTCTAGATGAGATAATGGATGTCAGACTAAATCATTAAGCACACCAGCTTTGTATTATCTGCCAGCATCCTAATGTAACTTAAGTACTTAGGAAGCTTGTTAGTGATGTAGTGGATGTTCATGTAATCAAATTTAACATTCAGCTTTAGGTGACAATGTTACTGTGGGCTTAGTCTTTCTTTTTCAGGTTTCTGTGACAATTTGAACAGTTGGAGTTGCTTATTACTCAGTCACTAAGGGAGACTCTAGTTTTTACATCCTTTCTAGAGTCTCTAACTCTTACTAAAATCCACTAATATGCTAGTGAATGTTTTTTTCTTGGAAAAAAAAAAGACTGAGCTTCCCTATATGGCAAGTACCATCAAACATTTAGATTGTTTCTAATTAGTGCTACTGCAGGAATCTTTACTGCTAAATACAAATGTCTTGATGGTATAAAAGATAAAACTATTTAATTTCAGACCAGCTCAATAACGTGCAGTCCTGAATGCAAGCCAGTATGGCTGG
>NW_010397915.1:0-412 GCF_000710305.1 Buceros rhinoceros silvestris | reverse complement strand
CAATTCCATTACGGTGAGCTCTGGAATGCAAGCCAGTATGGCTGGGAAGCTGAGAGCCAGCCTCTTCCTCTTTGTTGTTGTTGTTGTTTTGGTTTGGTTGGTTGGTTGGGGTTTTTTTCCATGGGTATGCTAGCAGTGAGCAGCTTTTCATGACCAAATAGCATAAAAGCTGTTCTGCTACCTCCCTGCAGCAAGGGACATACTGAAAGAACGGCACACACAGCCTTTCTCCATTTGTGCATCCGTCCAAGACTAGCAGCAATCTGGCCCTCAAGATAATAATGGCAGTCATGGAGACTAATGTAGCGCCTAATGTGTCATCTGTCTTGCAAATGGATATTATATAAACAAAGCAGAAAAGAGCCTACTGTCAATTTTCATGGGTTGGGGGCGTTAGGGGGCTGGGGATGGG
>NW_010397914.1:423-674 GCF_000710305.1 Buceros rhinoceros silvestris | reverse complement strand
GCGGGGATCGGTCTGATCGGGAGAACTGTACTGTGTAACTGTACACTTCTGTCTATTCTCCCCTGTCTCTTTCTCTCCCTTTTCCAGGCCGGTTTAACTTCAAGGGTGTCTGCACCATTAAACTTCCCTGCTTTTATCTCTCATACGTTTAGTCTGTGTGTTATGATTTCCTTAGCCCGACTGAAGCCGTTAACGAGCATCAAAAGTTTTCTGTGTAAGCTTTGGCTGGTTTCGCTTTTGCCCTTCGACAC
>NW_010397914.1:0-340 GCF_000710305.1 Buceros rhinoceros silvestris | reverse complement strand
ACCCAGAGAAAAGCCGTTAACGAGCATCAAAAGTTTTCTGTGTAAGCTTTGGCTGGTTTCGCTTTTGCCAGCCGACACACACACTATCTCGTCGCATTTCCTTTCGGTGGGAAACGGCCCCCCTGTTCAAACTGCGACAATGTCTCGAACCCCACCTGTTAAAAATACAGCCCACTGCGCTCTCAAGATTCACGGAAGATATAAAGAATTCCTGGTTTGTGGCTTGGGGTGATGGGTTTTCTGAGAACGGGAATCCTGACGGGTTTGTTCTTCTTTGCAGTTCTGGAGAGTTGGCTGGATTATACGGGAGAGCTGGAGCCGCCAGAGCCACTGGCTCCGC
>NW_010397913.1:7090-8065 GCF_000710305.1 Buceros rhinoceros silvestris | reverse complement strand
ACAGTGTCTACTATGTTGTTCATTCTTATGGGGCATGTATGCTGCCCCATATGTACAAGCCCATCTCCCTGCCCCACTCTAGACTGCTCTGTCATAGGTTTTTGTAGGGACCAGAGGTACTCTTACCATAAAATGCCTTTTTCCTTTGAAGGTCCTAGTGTGTTGCTCCGTCACCAATGGGGAAAGCAGAAGCAACGTAGGGCCACCAACTGTTGACATGCAATTTTTCCAGAGAGAAGAAAGCTTTAGAAACCATTTTCTTTTCAGTCCTGTCTTCCACACAAATGTTCTGTAATTTTCTAGTTTTTATCTAAGTGATTCAAACCAACTTTACATATCACTACCCAAATGTAAGAACAATCATCTGAAGTTAATAGCACAGTGTAATAATAAGCTTATTGAAATACATGGAGTTTGACTTGATTCAAACTGATGTAAATGTCATGTAACTCATTTAGAAATAACATTTACTTAAGAAATGTATTTATTGACATGACATTAGTTAAAATGTGGGAAGTTCTGTATTTTTGCTGGCAACTAAAGTGAGAGTTTTGCAACGGCGTTCAGTGAGACCACAATCTTACAACTGGTATCAAGTAGCTAACGAACCATGGCAGCAAACTTAAGTGGTTTAATTATAGTCTGTGAAATAAGGTATAATACAGTGCAACGACCCTTCTTCACTGATGGTGGTGGACGTGCTGGTTTTTTCAATCCTTGTGTCTACAATATATGCCTGAAAACCTCACAGACTAAAAAGTGTAATTCAAATGGATGTTTAAAATACATTTAATATTTTTACATGGAGAAGTCTTGCCTTGCAGTGAAGTAACAAAAAATAACAAGTGATTGTCAGTATACTTTCACTGGCCTCCAAATGCGCAATAAGGTCTTGATTTTGTTAAGTGAATGCAGTTTCTCTTTTCAGAGTTTTTATGCATCATGTTTCCCAATGAGATTTGTGTGAGCGAAAGA
>NW_010397913.1:0-7047 GCF_000710305.1 Buceros rhinoceros silvestris | reverse complement strand
TGCACTTCCCTATGTTTTGTTAGCAGGAGATCGTTCCAGGTTTGTGGACAGGTGTTAAAGATGCTCCAGCTCCTTCATGTGTGGAAAACTTTTTCCAGACAGTGGCTGTTGGCACTCAGGACTAAATCCTCTCTTCAGATGTATTAAAACACTTCAGCAGAGCAGCTTGAGTTCTGCCTAGCTCTATCCTTTTCTTTCACTCCCTGCCTGCCCACTAAGCCTAAGAAACAAACTCTCATGGTGGTGGCTGTGCTCTGGAAGCCAACATTTGGATTCATCCAAAAAGAAGAGGGAAAAGGAAAACACAAGGACAAGTCAGTCTGTGAATGTTAAGTTTCCCCAAGCAAACCTGCAGCATACAACTTTTGCCTCCACTGGGAGCCACCATGCTGCCTCCAGCAGTTTCTTATACATGGCTGGGGACACTGAGCATTTGTATCTGAGATGATGACTTGGATGATGCCATCCCTGAAAATTTCTTCACCTTAATGCTACTTTTTGTGAGCCACTCTTGTTGGAAGTCTTGTAGCCAGTTTTTCTCCCCAGTCTGGTTCTCCATCAGTCAGTCCTGCAGCCTGTGGCTTGTGCTAGATGTGCCCTCGAATTGTAGTCTCCCACTAGTTACTGTCTGCTGCCTGCAGGTTGTGAAGACAGGTGGGAAGCTGGGGTTCACGAGCTAGAGCCCAAAAGAAAATCCTGGGTGCCCACCACAACATGAACATAGCTTGAATATAGGTATTGTTGAAGGGTAGGAAACGGTCGTGGTTTAGACCTAACCCAGGACTATACAAATGGTTTCTATGGCATACTAGGGTATTGCTTCAGTTGCTTTTGGTAGCTCTCATGGCTATTTTATGCCATAGCTGCCAGAGTCTAGAAGAGCATAGGTTTCCCATATATCCCATATATCCCATGTCACATCCTAGGACATCTTAGATGACTCCAGGTTCCTACATGTTGCCAACCAAACTAAGAACCTAATCGCAAGAGTCAATGGAGATGACATCAGATATGTAAACACGAGGCGTCTACTTCAGGGTGAATTGAGTTGTGCTCCAGGCTCTACTGGCTGGAATGAAATATGTTAATCTCAAACCAAATCCCACCAAAGTGGTGTCTGTAAAATTGTACTACCTACAGTCATTTTGAGCTGGGACAGCGCAGTCCCACAGCTGAGTGTTACACGCTGCAGTGCGCTGTGTCCCTAAGGCTGCATAGTGAAACTACGCAAAGATGTGATGCAGTTCTTTGGAATTCAAGCTAGCACAGAAGTTATATCACCAAACATCTGTTCTCAACTTTTATCACAGCTGTAGGCTTCATGCCCTTATACTCCAAGATAAACTATTCAGTTGTGAGGCACAAGGTAGTTTACTTGACTTTTCTATATCTGACAATACTAATTATGCAATCAGCTATGCATACAGCTGGGATCAGGATGAGATATGTGACTCTGGAAGTAAATTTTTACATGTGCATTCTTGTGTAGCTTCCATTTCTGTTGCTGTGCATGACACAAGTATTAGCTAGGAAATGAGAAAACTCACATATGTTGCATAGCACAAGAAAAGAAAATAGATGTAGTTTCATACAATGCAGAGCTATAATATGTTTTTAAATATAATCATAATGGCACTTACCATCAAATCTTAGATTAGCTTTCAGTTGTTTCAGGATGACAAACTGCTATCATCAACACCTGGCGTTATAACATTTTATAAGAATATTAAAAGTGAATTTTTGTAAAAAGTGAATAATGAACTAAATTAACAGAAAGTCAGCCCATGACAAGGAGTCTCCTTTTCTGTTCAGTATTTTCATGCAATCAGGACCACAAACAAAAGTCCTTCATGAAACATATTAGAAACATAAACAACTTTGGTGATGGTCTCCTTTGAACCATCAGTACACGTGCTGTCAAGCATATTTAAATTGCAAGTCCATAAAACTAAAAAAAATTTCTATTATTACATGTGACAATGAAACAGTGTTGTACATTTCAACAGTGAAAGGATTTATTTTCTCTCTGCCTAATAGCACTCATAAAAACGTTGTCTATAATCCCCCTGCATTGGAGACCCATATTTGATGGGATAAGCCCAAAATGCCTTTGTCCAGTCATGTGATGTTGATAATCTAAGGCTTAATTTCTGTAAGACTTTTTGATCCAGATCCTAATCAAATGTGTGAACCATAAGAAGATAGATATAGATATATAGATATATATATAGGATGCTAGAAGGATGCTGAGTTTAGGAGTGATGAGTGTATTCTGACTTATCATTCTAATTGCAAATGGATGTTAGTCTAGGAAAGGACTGGTGTCTCCATGAGAAGAGTGTTTTGGTAACCAAATACAATATTCCTGTATTTCACTTTTCACAAAATTGTCAAATCTCTTGGACATGGTTTTCCATGGCAACAATCACTATCAGCATTTTAAGGCTGATAGTGATTACAGTATGCAGGCAGTAACTGGGACTTTACCAAGAAATAATACAAGCCCACCTAGTATATAACATTTATATGCAATGCCCCATGACTCTGAGATATCTCAAGAGATCAAAAAGCCATGGTGTCACCTCCTGTGTAGGTACCTGTACAAAGGACTATCTCCTGGACAGCCAGTCCAGCCCCTGAGGATGGGGGATCCTTCATACACACACTGTCAGCCCTGCCACGTGTACACAGGCACAGTTTCTGTCTATTAGGCCTTGTCAGTGGCCCATGAAGGGTGAACATACCTCTAGAGCAGTGAGAATAGCTAGCAGGATGCATCAGGACAGCAAAAATCAATTCAGATCAATACTGAATACAGAGTCCCATACAAGAGGCAAAAATATAGGAGACATCAATCCAAATTACTGAATTTGGTGGGAGGACACCTCCAGGACACCACTGGTTGTGTCAAGAAACAGTTTTTCCCTGGGTGTCTAATTTCCCATCAATTTTCTTTCTCATTCTTGGTCTGTGTGTACACAACAACAAAGAATGAGGTGTCTGTCTTCATTGGAGTGTCTGGGTGCTATGGAAACACAGCTAAGACTAACCCCAAAACTCCGCAAACTTCTTGCTATTTAAAGAAGAGCTCTGGTCTTCATTTGTAATAGTACTCAAACAGTACAGAATATATTTTTGTTTAGAAGCTGTATTTTTGAGGTGTGGGATTTGAATATTATCTTATCTAACCATGGATCCCTCTGGCTCAGCAATTCTTCAGGCTTTGCTATATGAATAGCCACTCTTATATAGTCCCTACTCTAACTGCTTTGATTAAAGAATCCAAGCAAAGAAATAAACCCATCTTCCCAAAGCAAATACAAACCTCCTCCATGCTCTCCCAGGTTAATTTACTTGTCTAAGCAATTCATAAGCTTAACTAGCAGAAACACAGTCTCTGCCATGAAATCCTTGCCAAAAGATTCAGATTGTTTTCTGTCTTTTCCTGATTCAAGCATACGGTGATGATTTCTTGCACCTGGTTGGTATATGAATTCTTAGAAATATTTTTCACATATGGAAAAAGAAAATTGAATATTTCATTTTATAAGAGAAACCGTTTCAATACAAATAAGCTTCCTTTTACATATCAGTGAGAAAGCATGGTCAATATTAACACAGTTCACCAAACAGAAACAATGTTGTTTTCTTAAAATTATTACAATTGCCCAAGGTATAACAAAAATCTTGCCTGATTAAACAGATTTCTCATTATTCGCGTTCTATGTAACACACTATTTTCTGCTCTACAGGTTCTTTTGAAAGAAATCCAGTGTGTTCTCAACCAGCTCCATTCTCCTTGCCTGACCTTCAGAAAACATCACGCTCAACAGCAGAGCAGGGTGCAAGATCAAAGATGAGATGTTCCTTCAGAGCCTGCTGTCAGAGACTGAAAACATTGTTTATGCCTCAACATCGCTAAAAGCTGGAAAGAACCAAAACAGAACATTGCACAACCATGAACCACAAATGTCCTCTTTTTACTAGGAAAAACCTCTATTTTTCTCTGAAAACCTTAGTGCAGGTGTCCTGGTTTTGGAACAGTGGGGTCCTGCTTTTGTCAGACCCTGTGCATGAGCTTGGACCCTGGATGGTACCGAGCATGCACACCACCACCAAATCACTGGATAATGAAATGACAGCTCTAGGGGACGCAAACTGTCCCTATGGACACTCACCTTGCTGGACATTAGGTAAAAGTCAACCTCAGATAACGCAAGGCTTTCCAGAAACAAGCAAGCTTAGCACCGGGGTTACTTTCTCAAGTAACCTTCCTCTAGTCTCTGTGTGCACAGGATCAGAGACAGATGCCACAAACTGGAAGGTAAAAAGGGGGAACTGCTGAATCCATGAGATATTGTCCATGCTGACACAATTACAAGAACTATACCGATGGTTTTCAGAGGAGGCAGGATGATGGCTTTTATCCTGGGGGATATAAGACTGCATAATTTCATCTGAGTTGCTTCTCTGCTGGAGATAAACAATTAAAAATCTTTATCTTGCACAATTTTCAGAAAGAAGCTTTAAGTAGAAACTAGTGTAGATTTAAAATAAGGCCCGTGAAATTCAGCAGATGTGTCATTCATTGCTTTGTTCATCCTAATTCATTAGTGAGTTGGATATCTTTTGATCTGATACTTCAGCACGTTGTGGTTGTACGGGTTTTACGGTTACAGGAAAACACATAAAACCACAGAGCATGAAAGATTTGATTCAGAAGGAGGTTGAGTTTAAAAGTCCTACCCACACTTCTGTATCTGGACATTTTTGCACTTAAGGGAAGGCTTTCATCTCAGTTTTCTTCAACTGTCTACGTGCTCAGCTCCCTTTAGCAATTTAGCTACCTTCAGAGTATTTGGGAAAGACAATACCTCCAGGTTCAGCTACTCGTCTAAGGATGGGATGAATCACTCTGCAAAGTAGCCTTTCTCTAGATGACTAGCTTGTAAGAATGACTTTTCAAGGAAGTGGAATGAATCCCACCTAAAATGTCAACATCTAAATCTGTTGTAGCCAACAAGAGACCTTCTGCGAATGTCAGTGAGGGCTGCTCCACCATCCAAATATCTCAAAAAGTCCTTTCTGTATCTGGCTTAAAAGTATCGATGTAGAGCAAAATTGTTCTTACAAATTTAAGAGTTGATACTAAAGCCATGACCTGTCGGGAATTGGCCATATTGGCAAGCAGAAGAATTGGAAATAAGATGAATCAGATATCAAGTGAAAAAATCCTTCCCTAGGGTCAAGTCTGTGTCTTGTACTAAAATGGAAGCCTCTTTCTGGAGAGGCTCCACAAGCCAGTAAAATACACTCCTGATAGGGCCATTTATTCGCTGAAGAAGATAAATTTTAAACGAAGTCTGGTTTGTTTTTTTTCTTCACTGAACCTCCACAGTGTTCTGCCTCCACTGCAGGCATCCTCTGCAATCACACAGGTGCTGGGCTGAGTTGTGGCAGTATGTGTGTAAATCATTTCAACACCTGGAGAAGACAGCTCTGTTGTCTTCAAATACAGCCCTGAGATGTCTCCAAGAAGAGGGGAAGAAAGAAGCACTATAAACAGACAATCTTGCAGATTTTTTCCTCCTCTAACAGCAAAGAATCAAAATAGTACTTGGCCAGCTCAGCTGGGGGCTTCATTCAACTTCACCGTATAGCACATGTGATTCCCAGTTTCTGAGATCCTGTAGGACAGCAGTTGTCTAAGAATGCGAGAAGACACAGCAACTGTGACACGTGTCACAGAGGCAGGAGGGATGTGCAAGCTGCCCTTCAGCAAACACCTTCATTCCTGCATTCTCGCCATCCCGCATGGCTCAGCACCCCCATCATTAGGAACATTCACACCTGGGATAAACCCCTTATTGGCTTCAGGATCATCTCTCCATCCCGATAACCTCATGGTGGTCACACAGGAACGATTGTCCTGCCTCCAGCTGCCATATATGAGTTTGAATCTGAGCCAGGACACCAGTAGGCAGTGGCTCCCACCACCCAGGTTGGTAACAGGAGAGCAGCAGGACTTCCCTGACAAACCAATCCATCACACTCTCAGAGCAGGAGAGTTTCTTACAACAGTACAAGTGTTGTTTTAGTTTTTTATTTCTGCGTCCTTCCCATCCTTCCTGTCTCTCCTCAGTTTGACTAAGAGTTTAATTTATCCAACTGTACTTTAAAGTTAAATAAAGACCTGGACAATACGTGTAGCATTTAAAGCCATGGTATTACATTTCAATTATATATAGGATTATGCATGTACACATTAAACAACATATGATGTGACTTGTTTTTTCCTTGCAAGCACAAATACAAATAATTCAGTCACATCTTACAGATTTGTTCACTGGGTGCTTTACCCAGGCTATAAGAGTCTTATAAAATATCCCTGACTGTGTATTATGCAGTCCCCAGTTTTATAAGATACATTTGGGGCTTTTTAAGATGATCAGATATTACACATCTGAAAAATAAAATCCATTAGAAGGTCATATTTTTAAATTATTTTTTAATTTGAAGAAAGGGAAGTAAACTGACAGATGAACTCTCTAGGGGCCTGCAGAATGAGCTTTAATCAGTTATGAAATGTTGTGCTTCTACAGGGAAATCATTCTATGTTTGAAAACATATGCAAAACCTGTAGGAATTAAGATAAAATGCTATGGACAGAGTAAGTTAGAGTAATTTTGCTGTTACACACACATACACACACACTTACTAAATGTTATACAAAAATTTAATTAGAGAAAAGTAGAACTTCTTCACCAACTTCAGTTAATCATGGCAAAACTAGATCTGTTTTTCAAGAATGGCTGCCTTTTTTTTTGTTTGTTTGTTTGCTTGTTTGTTTCATGATGAAATATACAGTAGAGGTCTCGATAATCAAATAATAAAAATCAGTGAAGCTTTCTTTTGAATGGGCTGCATTTTATAGTAAAGGGTGTAATCGAGTATCTAAGAAGCTCCATTGTCATTTGGACTACTTGGTCAATTTTTTCTTGATTAGGTAAAAATTATTTAGAAGATTGTTTATATATTATTATTATT
>NW_010397912.1:0-17142 GCF_000710305.1 Buceros rhinoceros silvestris | reverse complement strand
CCTTTTGTGCCACAATATTTTTGCTGTAAATTGTTTCATTGAGCTTCGCTGTTACTTGGGGAGGACTGTAGAGTATTTTGGACTTCGGTAAATGACAACCATGAATTTTTTGTAAGCCAAGTAAAACCGCACAAAAATATATTCCCTCCCCGCCCAGCAGTTGCAAGGCTTTCACAAGAGAAAATGCAGCGATCTGGCTATAAATAGCAACTTAACTAAAACTAGATAGAACTGGCAGGCTCCCGCCTCTGAATGGGAGCACTGTCAATATGCTCATCAGGTACTGGATGGGCTCCAAATCTGACAAGGCTTGTTACGGTGCAAACGTTCTGTGCCAGGAAAAATGAGCAGAAAGGGCTCAGTGAATAAGGCCGGGGATGTTTTCATAACTGGATAATAGTGTCAGAGCCTGCTTGACAATGCTGATTAAATTTAAAGGGAGTACTGCGAGTAGGGATGTTTCTCCATGTTCCTTGTTGCAGTGCCTCTTTTATGTAACAGAAAATGCTGTTAAAGCTAATGAAAATCATTTAGGGGGAAATTAACACTGAGATACTCAGTAAAGTTAGTTAGGTAACAGTGTAAATTTGAAGTATGTAACCGCTTTGGGATGTTTTCACTCAGAAATGGTTAGGGTTTCTCTACATTCCGGCATGATGAAGTTACTAGGCAGTGAGCAAAAATACGAGCTGATGGCACACCGGGTCCTCACTGCTGATCTGCTGCCGGTTCCCCACTTGTGGAAACACCAGAAATGCTCTTTGACTTCCTCCAGTTCAAAACAGATCCTGTAGCACAGAAAGTGCCACAACCTGGTAGAGACACTTCAGCTGCACTGCTGATAACACACCGACATCCTTTCTGCACGTCGCACTGCTGAAATACAATCACTTCTGCGCCTGCTACCAATCAGCCTGCCCTGCCATACTCTTTTTTTTCCCCTAAAAAAATTAAATTACCTTATACAAAGTCACCTTGAGGGCACGCTGTTTCTACAAGGGAGGTCAGAGCAAAGCGGCCGAATTGTGAATTTACATCAACCTTATTGTACAGTGTCTTTCCATGTTGATAAACCATTAGTTCACTTCAGTTTAATTCACTTTGAGCGTGAATTAAGTTAATTATGGCCAGCTGACTCCTAAATGAGTGTCCATAGAGAAATTATATATGCTCGAGTTATATTCACTTTAAATTCACGGGTTTTTTTGTTAATTCACTCGACATCTTGTGTAGGACAAGCCATTGCATATCTTGGGCTTTTGCCAAAGTACCTTGAAGATGAGCAAGGAGATTTTGAACTAGTTTCAACAGTGAGAAGAAGAATCAGATTCTCAGAGGCTTCTAGGTGAAAAATATTACAGAATTTTTTCTTTTAAATAGAAAATGTATAAATAGCTCAAACATAAAAGGATGTTTAAATATAACTATGATAATTGAATTTTTTTATTAGATACATTAAAATCAAATATAGTTCTTGGTCTACGCCCTTTCAAATCAGCCCTTGCAGCCATAAGGAGAACACAAATTTACCCCCTATTATGTCCCAATTAATCTGATCATTTAAACGCACTAAAGTATTTGCTATCACATCTGTTTTTAGAGAAATCGTATCTTCGTATAGCTGAATCGATATGATTTTAATGTGTAAAATTATTTGAGTCGTATGTAATTTAATTTTCATTCTGGCTCCAGGAAACAAGCGTAAGTTACTCCAACTCCAACTCAGAGAATAACGACCCTTTGAACCTGCTGTTGCTTCAGTTCTCCTGCGGATTTGCCCCCCCACGTTAAAAAGAGCGCGTCCGTGGTCCGAAGGCTTCGCAGAGCTGCGACGCAAAGTGGGTTCAACCTTAGCTTGCAGATCGCGGTTTGGGATTAGGAGAAAGTGTGTGTAACCTAGTGCTTCGAAATTTAATCCTACGGGGTTTAAAAACGTGACTGTTGTTTCTCATGGAGGGGATTTAATATTTGGATTAACCACTTGATTAGAGAGGTTACGACCTTTGTTTATGGAATAGCTTCTGGTTTTAGCCCGACAGGAATGGAAGCTTCGAAGCACAGAGTGATGATAATGAGGTACGTGTTTTCATGGGGAAATGTCAGCTGAGAAGGAATGAAGAAACGACGATCCCGCTGTGCTTGTGGAATAGCCGTGTGTGCACGGAGGGGAAACAACCGCAGCGACAAACTTACCAAAAATTGCCTAAATGAAATATAAAACTGTCAGAATATTTCTGGGTTTCTTTTGGAAAACACCTTTTTGGCAGACCACACACACACTTCAAAAATGCAAAAATAAACTCTGAAGATTCAAGAATAAAAGTTTCAGAAGTGAAAATATCCTGAATTCTGAACTGGGATCTTAATAGAAAAGATAATTAAACAAAAACTAGTAAAGCAATTAATGAAAGTTCAGGCTCCACCTCTAACTTCCAGCTTACTCTACCGTCACTTTTCCTCCCTTTCCAACTCCCTCCCTTCTTCGCAGTTTTTTGTGAGGCAGCTGCCACTAGAGGTCAGATGTTTATCATTCTCTCGTGTTATTAATAACCATCAGTGCTGTACGGCTTGAAAATGACATCGCTGCAAACTGCCTGAAATTATTCTCTTTCTTAATTACTTATATGTAGATATAAATACAAATCAGAAATCAGAACAAAGATGAATTATGAATTTACACCAAGCTTATGTATTTTTAGAAATCAGAGAACACTTGACGTTTATTTAGAATTTGGTGTAAGGTATTTGTAGCTTTTAGAGTGCTACGTACAAAGATGAAATTTCCCGATAGGCAAAGAGTCGTTCATCGATTTGAGTTGTTGCAGTAGCAAAATTAATAGAGAAGCTATAGTTCGCACGTTAGTAACGGTGTTAATAATTGTTCAGTGCAGTGCTTGTGTTTTTTAAATTGTGTACAACAGGTTTTTGCACTAATTTGTACTGGCCCAAAGTAGATGAATCTGCTTCTCATTTGGTGATTGTTACTCCTATCCCTCACATTTCAGCTGGGTCCTGGTAGGTGAACAGCGAGTCCACGGTCGGGCTTAAACCAAAATTGCAGAGGGATATTAGATTAGAAGAAAACAAGTCCTCGCAAATTACATAAATTGGCAACTGAATAAATAAAAATAAATAAATAAATGAATAAATAAATCTGGCACACATACGAGGTATGTATAGAAATAATTGTACTAAAGTAAGTCCTTAAGTTTTCCATCTTGCTCCCAAGCTTTTTGTTAACTGTTCAATCGATAACACTCCCTTGTACACAGATGTGAAGAATGTAAAAAGGTTGTTGGGTTTGGTCTTTCCCAGATGAACGCGGCGTGCTACAGACCAGCACAAACAGACCAATCATCCCAGGTCCTGATACATAACCCAGACACTGACCTATTCTGCTACGGGATTGTAACACAGCGATTTGCTGAGCAAGGCTCGGAAGTGCCTAAGAATAACTTAATTCGTTAAAATACGATGTTATTTAAATCGATTAATGAAGAGGGCACAAGGCGGTGACCTCAGCGCGGTTGTATCCAGCTCTGCAGAGCTCCACCTGTGCTACTGCGCTCCCAACCCCACGTCTCCGTAGCAACACTCATTACGAGAACCTGGGGTGATGCCGTCTCTAGGCCAACGGCATGTGATAGCCTGTGCAACAGGTATTTGGTGAGCAGCCGGTTTACAGTCACTTGGAAGCGCACGCAGACGACATCCAGCCGGTCAATGGTTCTTCTTGAAGGACCAAAACGGCTCAGCAGAAGGAAAGAAGCCCCCACTTAGCCTTCGCTGTCGTTAAACTGTTCTCGTGATGTGCCCGTGTTCCACAGATCTAAGCAAGGGCAGGGTGTTTGGTTTTTATAGAAGAGACAAGAAACAATCGTTGCCACAGTTCCTTTGTTCGCTAGAACAGCCGGGCTCACCCTTTGTCAGGAACCAGCCGGCAGGAAAAAGAGAACTCCAGGCTGTCCGGCTGTGCGCTCGTCAGCCCCGCGCACCGCTGCCAGCCCAGCGCCCGAAACTTCTGACTTTGCCGGCACTCTTCAGAGAAACAACACCGTGAATATTCAGAGAGCCTTTGTATTCACCGAACCTCTGCAATTAGCGAGCTGTAAAATCAACCTTATTCACAGATGAATTGTGAATTTTGTTAGAGATTTCAAGCCTTTAAAAATCATTTTAAAAACTCTCCTGGAAATGGTAATTTTCTGGCGTTACAGTTCCCCGAAATGGATGTAAGAGTGATTTTTAAATTGCAGAGACTGCATCAAGACATCGAATTCACATGGCTCCAACATCAGGGACTGAACATAAGGAGTGGGTGGGGGGGATTCCATTGGGTGGGGGCACGGTGGTCTCCCCTTGCTTCAAGAGACAGATATTTTTTTCTATGGGTTATGATTCAGGAAGGTTCGCTGCAGGCTCGGAACATCTTCCAGGATGTGAAACATTAAAAACTGCAAAGAGTATCAGAGATGGATTGTTGCTTTTTCTGAAACAAAAATCTCTTTGATGATTTCAGAAGAAAGAATAAAAATCACAAGGCTTGAAGTATCGGTCGGGTGGATTAGGAATAGGGAAGGATATTGTTTATTCGGGGGAGTTTTGGGGGGTTGGGTTTGGGGGGGGTTAGTAGCAGAAGTCTTTTCCTTCTTGTTGGGTATTCTCATAAGCAGCAGAGTATAAAAAAGGGTGCGAGTTGGTTTACGTCCAGTTTTTTCCTAGTTTTTCCAGTTTTCTCCTAGTCTCTCTGCCCTGTTTTGAACATGGCTTGATGCAACGTGGTCACAGGTACAAAAGTCCGCGGTTACCCAATGACTGTTTACTTCATGTAAATGTTTTTGTTACGATAGAATTGTCACTTTGGCGGATGGCAAAATTGTCCTGTTACTATTTTAAACCAGCTGCTGGCACTACAAAACTATGCGCAGAGCACTGTAGAATACTGCTTTACGCTTTACTAAAACTGGATTTAGGGTTTACTTCAGGGGTTTTGAAGGCGAAGTCGCTCAGATTCTGCTGCCTGTGCCGTAAACCTTTGTCTGCTTCTAAAAATGCCCTCGGAAGGTTTCAATCCTATTAGAGGGTCATTTAAACGGAAGATGTTTCTTTTTTAGGTTTAAATTATTTCTAGGGGGGTATACCTTGTTATTTGTAGAGACAACGTATTATTAGGAAATAAAAAAATAATTAAAGGGAAATCACCTCTTTGTGTTCTTGTAATGCAGTAAGACAAATGCGAGGAGAAATAATTTTAAATTAGAGGAAGCAGGTTCTATTAAATCTAAAAATCACGGTGTGCTTTCCAGCAAATCTGAATGTAACTTTGTTAGGTAGGCGCTCATCTTCCTTTCGTGCAGGTGGTGCTTGTAGACAAGTCAGGAAAAGAATATTGAATGCTAAAAAGTCGTTCTGAAGTATCGTGTGTCACAGCAAACTCCCACTAATTTGCCATCAGGCCTGATATCTCGCCATTACATACTGTGCGTGGTTTTTCGGATTTCTTCAAAATAATAAATTTTCCTAGTTTCAGCAGCACCTGGCTATATCCTGAACTGTTACAGCAAGAAATGTTTATCCTCATGGGCAACTTTTCTGTTTGTTTCTTAACAGTATCAACATCTTCTCTGTATCCAAGCAGAAGAGCTGTAAGGAAGAGAAACTCAGTTTTCTTTCCACACCACGAACGTGGCAAATAGCCACATCGTTTATGGTGCCAGGAAAAGGGAAATAGTGATGATAGAGAGAAGAATATGCAAGAACTGCAGTTGTTACACCACAGTTAGGCCCAGCGTGTGCGACAGATCAGCGTGACAAATTGAACTCGAAGGAGGCGTACCTGCAAGTTGTGAGTTTCTGAAAAGCAGCAGCAGGTAAAGCCTAGTGAGCATCAGGTAAAGGGCAACTGTACATCTGAATTAATAGATGGTTCGTAGCTCCTGGTTTGTGCAGCTGCCACGTGCCGCGGAGAGTGCGGCAACGTGCCTCCAGCAGGAGGTTACAATGCAGCGTCTTTCGGCGCGCTGTGGATGTAATCGCCGTTCGTGCTGCGAGGACCGAAAAGGATGTGCTTGAGGGATTACTGGAGCTTCAGTCCACACCGTCCCGTGTGGGATCTGGGGATGTGCTTTGCCTGAGGTAAACAGAAAAGTGTTGTGTTGTGTTTTGGTTTGTTTTAAATTATTTATTTATTATTTAAATTTTGTTTTAAATTGTTCCGGTCCTTGTAAAACCTGCAGTAGCTAAATTCACTTTGACTAATATTTCGAGGAATGGTCCCAACAACTCGTGACCTTGCACTGTTAGTGCTCTTGGCAAGTTCTGCTGTTTTCTGCAGGACTGGATTTTTAAAAGCGGTTTGACGATGATGACTATACCCCGACAACACCCTTCCAAGCGTGAGCAGTGCAAGGTTTCTGTGCGTGCTGGCAGACCGGAAGAATAGCTTTGTTAACGCTAGGCTATAGCACTTCATAAGGTTAAGCCATTGCGGGCAGATTTTTTTTTTCTGAAAAAGCAATGCTTTTTAAATCCATTTAATGCTAGAAAAGCAAAAAGCTGGCATAAAGCGACGTGTTCTCTGCTTCTGCAGACATACAAGAAATACATGCACCCACGTGTGTTGCCCTGGGGCCAGGATTATGACTCTGTTAGGGGGTCTGCCTGAGAACTGACCTCCCATCAGCTGTCTTACAGGCTGTGGTCTGGCTGTGTTGATACCGATACTTTTTGGTAACGATACAAGAGGAAGACAAGAACGTAATTTTGCTGTTTGTTGGGGTCTTTTAAATAACTTTACGGGTTTGTCTCTATTCTATACTGGTGAATCTGGCTAGGCAAAAACAATCGTAACACTCTTATCTCGCAGAACCCCTGAAGCAAGAGCTAAAACCTGGTCATTTTGCTGCAGTGCTCCCAGGGTATGAGAGGGACAGGCTGCGCCGCGCTCACAGAGATTAAAGGGCAAAGTGTCAACAGCCGTGCCGCCTGGAGGCTCCACTGAAAGTTCTTCACAGTCAACAAAGTACAGGTCGGAGGACGACCCTTCTTTCTTCCCTGCTGTCTTTGCATCTGGTACGCCTCAGCAGCGCAGTCTTTTTCGTACCCCAGCTTCCCGTTCCTGAGCCTCGGTCTGAACACCAACACCATCCCTAAAAATCGATGAAGCATGCTGAACCCCGAGGGGCCTTAACAAACCAGGGGCCACATCAAGCTTTCCTCATCGCCTGTATTGTGTCCCCCGTGCTCCCTGGGTGTTGTCTCCTTCTGTTGTATAAGCTGCTCTGGGAGAAGCGATCTCTTTATTAGCTGTAAAGTGTTCTGCGCTTCCATGATGAACAAAAAATTACAGTGGTGGGTTACAGTATGCGCGGCATGAAGGGCACAGCTGCCAAGAAGGAAGGCTTGATCCTCGCGTTCCACAAAAGGAACGGCTTAGTGGATTTAGCACGTTGCTCCAAGTGATTAATCCCACAAAAAAGGTGGGGTTATTTCCCTAAGGCACACGAATATTTTTTTAAGGTAGGTGTTAATTCTGCTGGAGCAACAAAGCCTGAGAATTGAATCACCTAATTTTTATGAGCCATGTGATGACTTGTGGTCAGGAATGGAAAAACAATATGAAGTAGTAGACGACTGTATCAAACGTTTGCTCAATAATCTTTTTGGTATCCAGGAGCTTATCAGAAACTGCCTATCAGGTCCAGGCTGCCCCGGGTAGAGCCTGTTCTGCCTCACCGGGGTGGCGTGCAGTTCACCGATCCCAATTATGAAAGCGGCAAACTGATGTGTATTGCATATTATATTGTATATTCAGTAGAGATTTTTATACTTTGCTGTTATCAAACTTTTCTTTTAATGTAGGGTCTGTCCCCTCAATACACAGTAACTCTGCCCGGAGGCTATTTAGCCAACGGCCTTGCTGGACTCAGGCCCATCGAACGCTCTTTAACAGTGTTTGCAGAACAGAAGGCAGGGCCACCAGATTAGCAACCAAATCTAAAACCGATTTCAAAGTACGTTCTCCGGCAGTACAATACGCATCTTTCAGATTTGTGGACAGGGGCGGATATCTGAGAAAAACATGAAATCAACCTGAATTTATCCAAAGTCAGCCTGACTTTCATGAACCACGCGGTCAAATGGGATGTGAATACTTTCCAGAAGAAAAGGTCTCAAAGGTTACTAAAATCTGACCAGAGTCATTCTACAGCTGTAGGTGTATTTCTAAATCAAAGCATAATTAGGGTAATATATATACCAGCGGTAAAGTTCCAGTTTCTGGAATGAAAGAGAGTTAGTTGTTCCAAGCAGGCTCTTTCATGAATTACAGAGTTTAAGAAAAAAAAAATCAGCATTGTGTTAATACTTTGTTTTTAATCAGAGATTAGTTTGGGTTGGGTTAATGCATTTTGATTCCAGTATTTAATTCTGAGTTTTTTAAATTTATAGTCCACCTTTATTTACTTAAAAATACATGTTTTCTTGTATCTAGTGAATGGGATTTTATAGCGGTATAATGACTGATCCGAGTCTTTGTCTTTTCTCTAAAAGTTGTTGAACTGTCTTAGGATCTTGTCTTAGCTATGTGTAGGCAAAGAGCACCCTACAAAATTAAGCCAAATGATAAGATTTTGCCCCAAGGAAATGAATATTGAGGTAAACAGGAGCAAGGATTCTGGTATAATCATGTTGATAACAGTCAAGGAAGACTTGACTGATTAAATAAAAAAAAAAAAGTTTGCGAAAGATATAGGGCTTTAAGGACTGATATGAAGATGACAGGAAAGGACAGAGGGTGCTTCTTAGGAGGGACATTGCCCCAATCAAGGGGTGTGAAGATAGAGAGAAGAAAAGAGGAATAAAACTAATACTGGTGCTACGGGAGACCAAATGACCCAACAGTGATTTCAGCCGCTCCTTGATCTATTTTTAAGGATCCAAAGCGAGTGGCCTTTACCACCTTCTTCCAAGGTGTGGCTGAACAAACAGCTGAACTGATGTAATACCTTACAGCTGCAAGGAGGAAGATTGCGCTTCCTTCTGCCCTTTTCTGAGGTCCTTTCCTCGCCCCGGTCTGGTGTTCGGTGGCTCCTAACTGAGTCAACTGAACTCAACTCACTAACCTACAGAAAACTATCCAGTCTTTTGGCAGGTTAGTGAGTCAAACTCACTAAGGGGTCTGAAAAATGCCAAAGCCCAAAGAAGGTAAATGGTGGAGCTTGTGCCTTAAGGAAGGGGCAGGAGGAAGGAATGCAATATTCCCTTCCAGCAATGCTGAGCAGCTGCACTGACTTTATCCCCAAAGACTACTCTGCTGCCAGAACGCCGCAGAACACAGATCTGGAACCTCTGACACCTCAGTCTGAGGATTTCTTCCTGATTCAGATTCCAGTCCTAAAACTAGCCCGTGGCTTTACTCTTAATAAGAAAAAAAGACACATTTTCACTTTGTGTTGTAATTACAGCTTTACTGTGTCCAAAAAAAAAAAGAAAAAGTTTGGTTTTACTTACACCAAAGCACTGTCTTAGAGCACAATAATATGTAATAGTTAATCTAACTGTAAAATCTGAAGTGGAAAGACAGCACTTGTAATTCTACCACCAAGTACCGAGGTGATGCCAGCGCCCGCACACCCTTGGTCAGCGTGGCCCCATTTACCCGGTAACCACACAACCTGCCCTGCCCTCAGCCCCTGTTCCCCAGGGGCACAGGTAGCTCACTCTGGGGGGGCTGCGCTGAAGGCTTGGGGCTTGTGTGCGTCTGCACGTGCCCGCGTGATGGCAAACCCACTGACACGCAGAAGAGGAACAAGGCACTTTATCTGTTACCTGGCTTCAGCAGGTAAACTCACAGAACGTGAGCTTTTCAAGAGGAGACATACAGGGTAGGTATACAAAAAAGATTTTTTTCTTTCCAGCTTAAATAGAAATAAATTAGAGGTATACTGAGCTATCAGATCCACCTGAAAATCCCAGTCCGGCCATTAAAGAAACATGTGTAACGCTGAATCCCAGGATAAACAGCAAATATTTTGTGTTCTTTAGCAAATATTTGCAGAGTTACCTGCAGATGAATTAGGTAATCAAAGAAACTGGAATCGGGTACCATGACTCAAAACGGGTACAAAACTATGATATCGCTCTAATTAAAGACCTTTTACAACGCCTCTTGTGGAACGGTGTCGGTGATCCACTTGGCCTTGTCATCGGTTTCTGAGTGGCTCGGTAGCCGTCGAGGTCTCCAGCTGGGGCTGTCGGAGCAGGGAACCCGGAGAACACGCGTGTGTGAACGCCGAGAGGCAGGAAACCAGCGCTCTGCTGCTCTACTTTCAAGCACTAGTTTTGTCTGCCAGCTTCTAGAGCCGAATACAGCAGCAGGCTGAATATTACCTCAAGCTGTAAACAGGGAGTAAAAAGGGAGAAAAAAAGAGAATTAATATATGCAAAATTAATAATAATTTTTTTAAATGGGGAAAGCCCTTTAAAGCAACTTAGTTAAAACCTAAACAGCTAGTAACACTAGTATGCAGAAAAGAAGATTTCAAAGGCCTCTGCTTATAGAAGTCCTTGCTGTTGCCTTTTTTAAACCATATATCCAGAGTTTTATTCTGCCTCCCGCTGCGTTTGGAGTGAGTGAAATGATCTGAGAAAAGAAGCTTTCTTTGTGTATTTTTTTTTAACTGGCAAGACATTAGCTCAGGAATTATTATGAGGGAAAGAAAACTGTTTGGAAAATACACTGGCTACTGCAAATGTTACAGGAAAGCTTTGAAAAACACGCTGGATTTGTATCCAGCTCCGAACACAACAGTTTTCATTTCTTGTACGTTCAGTGTCAGATTATTTCCATGAGGTTTCCAGAAGTGAGTGGAGCATTTCAGGCACAGTTTCACTACAGAGAGACAGGACTCGCTGCACAAGGATCTGTCATGTGCAGTTTTGTTTACTTCTGCCTGTTTGCTAACCTCCAGCTTCAGTGAGTCACCGTATTTTTACTACCACGATATCCATTCCATAAGCTTTAACACACTCCTCCACTTAATTATTAACAGAGTTCAAAGGTATCCACCCCTCTCCCACACAGATTTCCAGCTAAATACAGCTCTCAAACCTCTTCTTATTTAAAATTGTTCCTCACAGCTTGGATAAATACAGTGTTAGGAGTCGATAGTGTCGTGTTGCTGAAATGACATCCTTCTCCCGTCCGCCACACTCACTGTTACGGCTCTCACTGTTACGGTTCCTGCCGTTGCTTATGTTCCTCATGTCCAGACAACAGGTCTTGCCCGCGTTCCAGTCCTACAGACATCTGGCTTTGCTCCTCGTGAAAAATCACCTTGTCTTCCAGGATTTCCTGTAGCCACCTTCTAGCTAAAATGAGCCCTTCACTCTCTTTCCTTCTCCCTCAGATAAGCCGCTACAGACATCTTTGTTTCTTTGGTCGGGCTTGGCCGTGGTTTGATGCCAGGCCAGTTTCAGAGGTAATGCTGATGGAAGGAATTCGGCCAGCGCTCACGCCGGCTCTCCAGGATGTGGTGGGTGTGCCGAGAAGTAGATCAGGTAATAATTTCTGTTTCCTGCTGCTCTTTTTATTACTTTTCAGTGGAACATGTCCCCTGCTCTGGTTCACAACATGGTCCTGCAAAGAGCTGGAGCTGGGACAGTTGAGGAGTGCTGCAGTGTTGCATGAGGATGTAAAAGGTGAAGCTGGGTGTTGGGATGTTTCTGAGGCCACAGGATCAGAAAGCTGTGGCCCTTCTGCTGCTGGCCTGAGGTGAGCCTTCCCTCAGTTTCTAGCAAGTAACAACCTTGTTAATGTGTCTTACACCACAGTAAATCCGCATGTGTTTTCCAATCTCATCTGACGTCCCCCTTCTGTGTCATTTAATGTCTTGCTTGCAAATTATTTTATCAATCAAACACTTTAAAACAATTTTAGAAGTACAGTCTTGCTTTAAAAAACTCTATCTAGCACTTGGTAATGAGCAGTTTCTATTCACACAGCAAAGGTGACCAGTGTAAAGAACAGTGAGAAATACTTGCACGAGAACACGGACAACCAAAGCGTGAAGAAAAGACTGGTGCCTGCAAAGCATCCGCCCAGCTATGCCCAGTGTGTTGCTTTTATTTAAAAATTTGACTTGTAGATATGCAATGATTGAGCAAAGAGCCCAGAAATGGAATATTCTTCATACAAGGCAGTTCCAGCACACGCTCAAGCTGTGAATGCTGGAAAAGGCTGGGTGTAGCACAGGGAGCGTTAGTCACAGCCTGGAAACAGGGTAGGAAAACAATCTCAGCTGAATCGTTACTCAGCTAATTGCTTTGATTTATACACCCTAGAACCCGACTCAAAATTTTTTACTTGATAGCACGAGACAAACACTTGCCCTTTCTCTGGGAGAGAGGGGGGTAAAAAAAAATGTTATCTTTCTAAAACTGCATTTGCAGTCGTACCAGCTAACAGGAAAAGAAACTACTTTATTAAGTATCTTAGAGGACTGCAAAACTGCGGTTAGATGAGCTCTGGAAAATGTGCTGGAGTGGAAACAAAGTACCGGTGCTGCCCCTGCGTATCCTACCTGCTTGCCCCGGACTTCCACTCCTGAGAGCAGCGCACAGCCTGTACTTTCCCTTTAACTGCCTCAGTTTAACCAAAAAAAAAAAAAAAAGGAGCTTAACTTTAAACTCACCTTCAAAAGCCACTGGACTTTGCACCAAAACAAATATACATGCACATGATTCACAGTGACTCTCCTTGGGTGCTCTGGCAATAATACAGCTTTGAAAATCACTGCGTCTGCTTGCAAAATAAATGTGTTTACACCTTTGGTGCACAATGAACCTGGTCTGAAGTGTCCATGCTTCGCATGGAGGAAAAGCATGAGTTCAAACTTCACTTTTACTTTCTGCACTTGGACCAAATTGTTTACAAAGAGGTAAGATCACACAAGCAGACATTTACATGGTAATTCCTGCTTGGAATCTGCATAAAACGTGAACAAAAGTGCAGAAGCTCCTGAAGCTTAAGGCTACAACTAAACCCAGATGAGAATAAATAAGGACTGATCAAAGCCTGCTGGGAGAATTTACCACTTACAGTGTGAGCTAATCTAAGCGTGCAAGGCAGCGCATACGTGCTGCAGAGACATACAGGAGGACACGTTCAAAAGAAAAACAAGCAGAAGGTGCTAATAATTGTATTAAGGAACACAATCCACCATACGCTCTTTCTTGCTTCTGTGTTCCAACGTGTTGTGCTAATACACAGGTGCTGCGGGGAAGGGGCAGGTTTTCTGCGTGATTATTAAAGGACAATGGAGAGAGCACAGGGTATTACAGGAAAGATGGGTTGGGAATCGGAAGCAGACGTCAGAGGAGGGTACAGAGTTGATGTAAATAGTAAAGGGTCTTGAGAGGGACAGGAAAAGAGAGCTTTAGCTGGGGAGGGGAAAGAGGGAAGGCCAAAAGAGATGTTGCAATAATCAGCTAATGAGTAAGATATGAATCACAGTTATGGTGGTGATGACAGAGAGATTTTAAAGATGTCGCCCGAGAAAAGAATCTCAGTGAGACAGATAAAACACCAAATGTGAAACTGAGACTGGGGGAAAAGCGGCAACAAGGATTTCATTGAGCCAACAAAGCAAAAGTAGGAAGAAGTGAGAAGCCTGCATAAAAAAAGAAACTCTTTGAAATAGGAAAAGAGTTGTACTGAGTTCAAAGGACTGGATAATACAGGGACCAATAAATTAAAACGCATTTAGCAATTAAATTAAGAATTAAATAACGAGTACATCTGTTTTGAAGGACAATAGTAGAAAAACTTCCATAGAGGAGGAAACTCTTAGCCCCTCAGTCACATATCACAGTAAGTACCACGTGCATCAAAGGAAGGAATGAAGGAGCAAAATCCCCCAGTAACAGAATAACAAAACTTCTCCCTAGTTCAAGATATTGAGCAGTGACTTGTTTTCTAAAGTGGCGTCACTTTCATACACTAAGTCTAACCGATATTTTAGCAGTTCAAAGAGACAAAAATCCCAATAAATAAACCTGCTAAATCCCGCAGTACAAAAAGAAATGTATAGACAAGGAATCTTAAACTGGAGGAAGAAACAATTCAGATGAGAAGGTAGGGAGACCTGGGGAAGAAAAGCACAGCTGAGTTTTATGGGTAGTTGCTTATTCCCAGAAACTGTTTTCGAGCTGATAGTTTCCCCCACGGTTTCTGCACATCCTGCAGAGGGCCCAAGTGTGGGCTCCCCCTCAGAAGAAAGCTTTGGGGCATACTGCTTTCCTCCTCTTTCAGTTCACCCGTAACGTGCGCACCCTGCCCTGCTGTACCAAAGGGGCTCGCTCACTGCCAATAGCTTTTCTTTCAAGAACTTTTTTATTGAAATGGAAAAATGAAGCACTGGCAGTAGCAATGGTTGGGGGGTGGGGGGAGAACTATCACGTTAAAAGCATAAATTCAACAACTCTCAACATTTCTGCCATAGTGATGACAGCACCAGCATAAAAAGAGTATCAGTTATTAGAGAAATTCTAAACATTTTGGATTAAGAAGGGTTAATTCATAAGTTTAAAGCACCATCATCTCACATGCAACTTTTAATAGTCCTTTTGACACAGGAAGAGATGTACAGTCATCTGGCATGTTTGATCTTGATACTGACAAATAATTATTTCACTAGTAGGTAAAGAGTAGTGCCAAAATTAACTTTCGAATATGGATAGAAATGATCTGAATGACTGAGTCCGTACCTTACGTCGATGAGATGGCATGGTATACTTCTCTAACAAAAATTAAACAGAAGTAACAACTTTAATTGCTTATTTTGTTGGGGAAAAAGTCTCTTCTTAGATTTCCTTTAAAACATATACAATGTCTAAATAGTTTTGTGGAGCATTAGACTTGTGTAAGCCTGTAACTTGCATCCTGGTTCCATCTAAAACTTGTCATGTTAAAATGAGGCAGATGAGTGGCACTAGATTTATCTGAAAATGTTTTCATTTATCGCCTTCAGTCTTACAGCTTTGCTCCTGTCCAGGAGAGAGATGTGCACCTAAAAACCAACCCTCAACACCAACCTGCCCTGAAACCAGCAACGAAGCAAAGTAACAAAGTCTTTTCCATAACGGGACTGCTCTGCTGGGACAGAACTGCTCAACAAAAGGTCAGCTCAGATAAATCTCGTAGTTCTCCTCTTTTCACGTAGTTCTCCTCTTTTCACCAGTTTTCACCAGTTTCACCAGTTTTCTCAGTAGGTTGTTTTTTTTTTTTTTAAGGTGGTTGATTTGGCGAGAGAGAACTGCCCTTTTAACAACATTTTGCATACTATGTATGCATACAACCTATGTATTAACTTAAATAAATGAGATGTGATCACCTCCTGTTCATTATCCCACGGGACTTCTGGTTTCGACTTATTTTGACCAAGCACAAATGGGAAGGATTCAGCATGCACAACACTATACTCAGAAAGTCCTGAATGTCATTTGAGTTGTTTTATAGAATTCTGATAGTGCCCTGTGTTCATAAAACTTCTGTTCTTTTAAGAAGAGTAATTTATTTGATAATACTAAAATAATTTTAATTTAGTACATGTTAGTTCAGTAAAACATCAGTAGTCACACAAAGAGAAACAGGCCCATATGTATTGCGCTGTTTTACTTATTATATTGACTTTGTCAGGAAAGTCCTTCAGGATGACCCAGCAAAAATGAGGCATGTTGTCTGTTAAAATCTCGATCATCATCCCAGCAAGAGAAACCACAGCAACTATTCGAGCAGGAGGTCAGCCCACTTCCTGCATTTTACCCGTAGTCGGAGGTGGCAAAGGAGCTGACAGCTTTTGCTGGTATGGTCCATTCCCCAGACTTCCGAGTGAATCGGTCCTGACGTGGATCTGCTCTCCTGCTTCCACAGGACTGTTACGAGAGGCTCTGCATCTGGCCTTTAAATAAACGGAAAGGCATTTTTGTTTCACAAATTAAAACATTTTGTGACAGTGCTGCGCGTGACTGTGGAGACTTCTGACCAAGCCAGCCTGCTACTAGAAAGATGGAAAAGCAGCAACTGCACAAGTCTGGCTGCTTGTTTCACAACTGTCGCGCTGTTAGGCAACAGTAACACGGTTATTGCATATTAATAGAATAGAACACTAAATAAAGCTGGGCCCAGCTAAAAGCCTAGTAAATAATCTAATTTCTGATTCTAAAAGCTCGCACATTTAACGAGCTAATGGATGTTTATGATAGTTAGTATGTTATTAAGATTTGAAATGCGATACAAACTTACACTATCCAGTCAGTAATCGACACTGAAAAAGCACTTTTAATACAAAAGGAATCAGTACACTCTCCTGGGTAAATATTTTAATTGCGGGATGCACTCTCCTCCTTCACTGCAGGTGCCTTCTGCAACACCAGCCATTTTTACGGATAAAATGTATGCAGCCTCTTTAGAAGAAAATGCTTCCAAAATCGGGATTAAAGAAAGCTTTTCTGTGTGTCTGGGGTAATACAGTCCTTGTCACTGACCGTACTGTAGATGGAGATTGCTACAAGTTTGGTTATCAGTGAGTGTGGGATGGGGAGCCCACAGCTCCTAAACAGGAAACAGCCCACAAGCCATTTTAAATTCCGATAAACATTTGGTGGTTTTACTGCCTTTGGGACTGCGTTAGTGTGCGAGCCAGGACGAGATGTATGAAACATCTCTTTGCAGCTCAGAAAAGCTAGCCAAGCTCAACACCTAGGATAAAGCGTAGGCAGCCCGGCACACCTCTCACTAGCAAGAGCAACCCCCGATGTGGTGAACCCCTCAAAAAGTGTGAATTGCCAAGGCAGAAATCCACAAACATGCCAAAATCTTACTTCTGAGAATTGTACCGCAACGCTGGATCAATGTCACTTCAGGAACCGTCAATACAAATACACACGCAACCCGACTTCCTAAAGCCAGTCCGAAAGTTCAGTATGGAAAGCATCCTCACTCTCCAGAGCTTCCTTGAGAAGCAAGAGCAGGAGGGGAACTGCTTATAAAAGCTTATTCTGTTTTGGTGTGTTTTGGGGCGTGGGGGGGGAAGAGAGGAAGAGAGAGAAAGAGGGAAGGGAAGGGGAGGGAAGGGAAGGGAA